>NC_090767.1:10210741-10213241 GCF_036898095.1 Palaemon carinicauda
TTTAAATGGAGATGTTTGGGCACGCTCTTCGCATTCCCCAAGAGAGATAAGTTCACCAAACGTTTAACTGGGCTCCACAAGGCACTACAAGAGTTGGAAGACCCAGGCCTACATGGCTTAGGACTATAAAGCGCGAAGTAGATAATGAATGGAGAAGTATTGAATTAAAAGCTCAAGACAGAGACGACTGGCGAAATCGAACCGAGGCCCTTTGTGTCAATAGGAAGGAGAGAGAGAGAGAGAGAGAGAGAGAGAGAGAGAGAGAGAGAAGGACAATTTTCGTCTCTCTGCGCCCTGAATCATTAATTTTACTACCCAGAAATAATAATAAAAACAAGAATGATAATAAAATAATAATGATAATAATGATAATAATAATAAATGAATGACATATCTTACTTTCTTCATGAGAGAGAGAGAGAGAGAGAGAGAGAGAGAGAGAGAGAGAGAGAGAGAGAGAGAGAGAGAGATGGGCTTGTTTTAGACTTGAAAGAATATCTGTATTATTATTATTAGCTAATCTCCAACCCTAGTTGGAAAAGCAGGTTGTTATAAGTCATATAAGAGCTCCAACAGGGAAAAATAGCCCAATGAGGAAAGGAAATGAAGAAATAAATAAATTACAGAAGTGAACAATTAGAATAGAATATTTTATGAACAACAACAACATTAAAATAAAGTATATAAAGTATAAAAACTTAAAAAAAACAAGAGGAAGATAAATAAGATAGAATAGCGTACCCGAGTGTACCCTCAAGCAAGAGAACACTACCCCAAGACAGTGGAAGACCATGGTACAGAGGCTAATAATAATAACAACAAAAACAATAATTTCCTAGAAATGTTGTGAAAGTAATTCATAAGCACATTCCACATTATAAAGTGATACCACAAGAATGTACAGTACAGTAGAGTACATTACATATGATTGAAAGTACATAAAAGTACTATGGCAATGTGCTTAAATAGTCACTTTGTTGAATTTGAATGGCACAGAAATTGAGTAGAAGAAGAAGCCCTCAAAGAGATTTTGAATAACTTTAATAGGAAATAAACAATGGATATATATATATATATATATATATATATATATATATATATATATATATATATATATATATATATATATATATACCCAAGTATGTATAAATGTGTTTATGTATATAATTACATACCTATATGTGTGTAAAGTTTGTCTTTCTACGCCCTGGTTCTTTAATGTATGTTTATCCCGAAATAATAATAATAATAATAATAATAATAATAATAATAATAATAATAAGAAGAAGAAGAAGAAGAATAGATAAAACAAGCAAATAAACAGAAGGACATGGGAACGGTGGGGTAGCCACGCCATGACTTGTCTCAGCCGTGTGTGTGCGTGTACTGGTATACATGTGTGTACGTACGTGTGTGTGCGGTGGTGGTGGAAACAGAAATGGTTCAAGCGAAAAGAAGGATTTTACCAGTCGATCAGCTGATTGTCGGAGACCAAATATTCTTACGCCCACACACACACACACATTATATATATATATATATATATATATATATATATATATATATATATATATATATATATATATGGGTCAAATTTGTCTATCTGCGCCCTGAATCATTAATTTTTTACCCAGAAATAATAACAACAACAACAATAATAATAATAATGATAATAACAATAATAAATGAAGGAAATATCTTATTTGCTTCGTGAGAGAGAGAGAGAGAGAGAGAGAGAGAGAGAGAGAGAGAGAGAGAGAGAGACGGGTTTGTTTTAGATATGAAAGAATAACTGTATTAATATTATTATTAGCTAACCTCCAACTCAATAAGAGCTCCAACAGGGAAAAATAGCCCAGTGAGGAAAGGAAATAGATAAATTGCAGGAGTGAACAATTAGAATAAAATATTTTATGAACAATAACATTAAAATAAACCTAGTGTTTATATAGTATAAAAACTTTAAAAAAAAGAGGAAGAGAAATAAGATAGAATAGTGTACCCGAGTGTACCCTCAAGCAAGAGAACACTACCCCAAGACAGTGGAAGACCATGGTACAGAGGCTATTAATAACAACAACAACAATAATAATAATAATAATTTCCTATAAATGTTGTGAAAGTAATTCATGGTGAAGCACATTCCACATTATAAAGTAATACCACAAGAATGTACAGTACAGTAGAGTACATCACATGAGATTGAAAGTACATAAAAGTACTTTGGCAATGTGCTTAAATAGCTACTTATCTAAAGATGTTGAATTTAAACGGCACAGAAATTGAGAAGAAGAGGAAGCACTCAAAAGATAATTTGAATAACTTTAATAGGAAATAAACAATGGAATATATATATATATATATATATATATATATATATATATATATATATCTATATATATATATATATATATATATATATATATATATGTATATATATATATAGACCTAAGTACGTATAAATGTGTGTATGTATATTGACATACCTACATGTGTAAAA
>NC_090767.1:10220741-10238585 GCF_036898095.1 Palaemon carinicauda
AATAAAACAAAGAGGAAGAGAAATAAGATAGAATAGCGTAACCAAGTGTACCCTCAAGCAAGAGAACACTATCCCAAGACAGTGGAAAACATGGTACAGAGCTGCCGCCTTCCTACCCGTCTCCCTGGGTCCCCCCAAGGAGGCCTTCCCACCCCACCCAACCACCCTCTCTTGGCTCATAGCCAAAACTATTATTTCTCGTTGATTTTTCCTAATTCTCGTGCTATGCGGTGCGCGTTTAGCTTTCTATATATTTCTATAAATACATTGTTTTTTTTACATTATTCTTCGCATTCATTTCTACGATTTTCTCACAAATGCACAAACATGACTGATATAATTTCTGCTTCTATAGCTTGTGATAGAAGTTAGGTTTGAATGAATTGCTCCTCCCATGCCACCCTACGTTCAACTTGACCACACAAGGCACTATGAGAGAGAGAGAGAGAGAGAGAGAGAGAGAGAGAGAGAGAGAGAGAGAGAGAGTTGGTTTTCCAATTGCAAAACTAAATACCATAATAAAATAAATATAAAATGATTTTTCAAATGCGTTGTTTTTTTATTATTCGTGACTTCTCTTGTAGTTTATTTATATCCTTACTTCCTTTCCTCACTGGGCTATTTATCACTGTATTTACGAAAGGCCATGTAAAGAGTAGGCTTCCCCTACGGTATAGGAGCAGAAAAGCAGTCATTAAAGTATTATTATTATTATTATTACTTGTTAAGCTACAACCTTAGTTAGAAAAGCAAGAGGCTATAAGTCTAAATGCTCCAACAGAGAAAAATAGCCCAGTGAGGAAAAGAAATAAGGAAATAAAAACGATACGAGAAATAATAAACAATTAAAATTAAATATTTTAAAAAAAGTAATATTAAAACATACTTCATAATAAACTATAACAATTTATAATATGATTGCAAATAGTCAACGCATGAAAGGCAAAATGGAAGGATGGGAAAAGAAACACTTAAAGCAGAAAGCTAAAAAGTGGGTGGAGCTAGGGGACGAAGGGAACATTCTCTCAATTCGGATATCAGGAAATTAAATTGATGTAAAATATAAACTAGTGTATGCGACCCGTCAAAATGACGGCTAAATATTGAAATAGATATATGAACACACACGCACCCCTCTCTCACAACAGGGTATGACTATTTCCTCTACCCCACGATCCAAGGGATGGGAAGAGCTTGGCGTGACCAGAAAGGAATAGATATGTGTCTTATATATATATATATATATATATATATATATATATATATATATATATATATATATATATATATATATATATGATAAATTTTGCACATTTAGACGTGTTTTTCATATTCAAATAAGCCATATATATTTTTGATACATTAATGTCTGGATTCTCTTAACGACCTCGGGATCAGAGCCCCAGGCGAAATCACACAAAGACAAGAGCTTGGGTCCTGCCGGGAATCGAACCCTGGTCGGCAAGCTTGTACAGACAGTGACTAAACCACTTGGCCTCGAAGAATATATATATATATATATATATATATATATATATATATATATATACACACTTATCTTTTATTCTATAGCAAATATATTAAAGTACTTTCCGTCAACAATTTACTAAATAATCTAAGTACTATAGTAAGTAGAGCAACAGAAATAATATTATAGGCCTTATTTGTATCAAATTGAAGAGTAGATTTGACAAATGAATGGAATAAAAGCGCTATGATTTGACATAGAAAAGGGTTATTAACATTATCAACGAAAAATTAGAAAATAAACCCCGGTTTTTAATGTTTAATGTTGTTACTATTCTTAAAACATGTTATTTTAATTGTTCATTACTTATCCTCTTTATTTATTTCCTAATTTATTTTTCCCTATTGGAGCCCTTGGGCTTATAGCATCCTGCTTTTCCAACTGGGGTTGAAGCTTAACTAATAATAATAATAATAATAATAATAATAATAATCCGAGAGTACTGAACAAGATCCGACAAAATTATCCATTATTATTATTATTATAAGATAAACAGCAGAGACTAACAGATCAAATTGACTAAATTATAAAGTTTTTAAGTTCCAATACGAGAGAGAGAGAGAGAGAGAGAGAGAGAGAGAGAGAGAGAGAGAGAGAGAGACTAATGGATAGGAATTATGTCTGTTAGTAATTTCAACTAATCAAAGATGAAATGAATTAGATTAATAAATAGATGAGCTGTATTAACATCTGATAATATCTGACCCTATATAGGTTCATAATCTGAGGGATGAAGAATACGAACGCAGAGGTCTATAGTACAAAGCCCATGGAAGTGGTATTTCCCTATATGAACATCCTACACGTGAATAGTGCCTGGGGAAACCAGAAATAAGAAGAAAGTTCCGAAGTCGGCATTTAAAATAGCCCTTCAAAATGGGTTTATCTGATATTGAATGTGAGAGAAGTGATCCTTTTGAAGCTCAGCTAATAATAATAATAATAATAATAATAATAATAACCACAACTGGAAGGACACCACTCAGTAGAGCACAGACCTCCACCACGGCAGCTAATTTTTCGACCTTGACCTTTGACCTTAACAAGTATAAATTGGTGTGGATTTTCATACACTCAAATATGAACAAAGTTTAAAGTCTTTGTGACAACGATGTCCAAACTTATGGCTCATTACACGAATTGGACATTTTGCTTAACCGTGACCTTGACCTTCCAAAATTTAGTCATTCCATCTTTTTAAAATAACAGTTAAAACCCGTAAGTTTCATTACTCTATGAATAAAATTGTGGCCAAGAAGCTGTTCATAAACACACACACGCAATCAAATTATAAACACACAAACTAGGGCGAAAACATAACCTCCTCCTAACTTCGTTGACAGAGGTAAAAATAATAATAATAATAATAATAATAATAATAATAATAATAAAAATAATAATCATAAAAATATTGATAATAAATATATTGATAATAATAATAACAATAATAATAATAATAATATTAATAATAATAATAGAAATATTAATAATAAAAATAATAATAATAATAATAATAATAATAATAGAAATAATAATAATAATAATAACAATAATATTGATAATAATAAAAATAATAATAATAATAATAATAATAATAATAATAATAATGATAATAATAATAATGGACAGATGAACAAAGAACAGACAATGGCAGTGGGCACTTCAGAAGTTCCAATAAAAACTGGATCACTGAGATTAATAAGCAATTCAATAAATCCATATTTAACCCAAAAAGATTAACATAAGTTAAAGAGGGGATTTCATGTGTTAATTAAAAATCAAAACGACTATAAATAGCTTTAACTTGTGTGGGAGTTGGTAGTATGCAATGAAAAGACGTTTGGGAAGAGGTCAAGCTTTTCTAAATAAACAATAAACTAAAAGTAATATGATTTCCCATGGAATTAAGAATTACGCCAGTTTGAGTCGTTATAATAATAACAACAATAATAATAATAATAATAATAATAATAATAATAATAATAATAATAATAATAAATAGAAGGCAAAGTTGTCTAAGAAAAATGACACGTCGACCTTGTACTGAGACACTTTAAATATTAGTCAGGAAGTATTTAAGATCGATATGTATTTTGCCAAGGTGTTACCTATCTCAGAGAGAGAGAGAGAGAGAGAGAGAGAGAGAGAGAGAGAGAGAGAGAGAGAGAGAGAGAGCAAACGTCATGCAGAACTAACTTTTCATCCTCTGAATCCATAAATATAATGTTTTATTATAATAAACTATCATGATCATAACCAAGAAATCAATACAAATATTCTAATATAAACTGAAATTCTGAAGGAAGTCTAGTTGAAACAAAAAATCAAAATCAAGAAAATAGAGCCACAAATTCATTTAGAAGAATTTGATATTACGGTTTTGTAAAATTGAGAATAACACGAACTATAGTCAATTTTTTAGCGAGGCAGATTTGCACTGACTCGCAGCGGTGCCCTTTTAGCTCGGAAAAAGTTTCCCGATCGCTGATTGGTTCGACAAGATAATTCTAACCAATCAGATAGCAGGAAACTTTTCCAGGACACACTGCGAATAAACTTTATACATTACAGCCCCCGTACGATACGTGTACTGATCGAGTATTTAATCTAATTTACCTTCAGGAACGTGTTCAGGAGAGAGAGAGAGAGAGAGAGAGAGAGAGAGAGAGAGAGAGAGAGAGAGAGAATATATGATCAAAACGATGTTTAAAGGTTTAACGCCACTCATGAATAGCAGAGGCAAGGGATAGAGACATTGCTCTATCAAGCAGGACAATGCCCTAGAGGCTGACCATATATACATGTGTTCAGCGACCAAGCCCTTCTCCACCAAAGCTAGGACCAAGGAGGGCCAGGCAATGGCTACTGGTGACTCAGCAGATAGACCTATAGGCTCTCCCAAACTCCTTCCCCTATCTTTAGCTCACAAGGATGGTGAGGTTGCAGCGTCCAAAGGAAAATTAATTGAACAATGAAACGAGAATAAAGTAAAAATTTGTCAATTCTGTCACTCAAGATTTTAATAATGGGAAAATGAGAAGAGCAAATTAACCTTTCCCAAACCCCCAAACCCAGGCAACGGGTACAGCAGCTACTGAAGAACAAGAAATGAACAACAACTTAATTTGTACTAACACCATGTATTAGAAGAAAAAAAAGTTAGACAAATATTGTTCTTCTTGGAGAGAGAGAGAGAGAGAGAGAGAGAGAGAGAGAGAGAGAGAGAGAGAGAGAGAGAATGGTCAATGGTATACAACCTGACAAGTTCAGCTTAATCGACAATAAATCAAATAAATCGACCAGCAAATCCAGACATCCCACAGGACTGAAAATATTAAGACTTTCAAGAGGAAACTTGAGACTTTCTTGTTCTCTAAGTGCTTCGATAATGTGAATTTGATAATGTGGAATACGCTGTGTGATACTCTATATACCCAAGAATGTATATGACAAGCAAATCTTGTTGATTATATATATATATATATATATATATATATATATATATATATATATATATATATATATATATATGATAAATTTTGCACATTTAGACGTGATTTTCATATTCAAATAAGCCATATATATTTTTGATACATTAATGTCTGGATTCTCTTAACGACCTGGGCCTCTGATCCCGAGGTCGTTAAGAGAATCCAGACATTAATGTATCAAAAAATTTATATGGCTTATTTGAATATATATATAAATGCAGAAGGAAACTGCTAAGACTTTAAAGGTCACTGATGAGTAACGAACATAGGATAGCTCAATGCACTGTCGCGCAGTGTTTTAAGCACAGCCGAGCCTTTCTCCACCCAAGATCGGACCAGGAAGGAGAGGACAATGGTTCCTAATGATTTACAAGGTAGACCAGCGAGGCTTCCATATCGCAAAAGGTAAGGAGGACACTAATTTAAATATGGGGCTGTGAACAGCATACATTAAATACTGGAAATATATATATATATATATATATATATATATATATATATATATATATATATATATATATATATATATATATATATATATAAAGGAGAAAACACAGGATGGTCTTTTTTTTAGAATCGACATAAGTGGCCATTGATATTAATTATTTTGACTTATGTAATGAATATTTTTTTTAAGTCACGACAGCGGTATATGAGGTTTTTAAATGAGAAAAAACTATTCTATCTCTTCCCAGCTAAAAGTAACTACAGACTACAGTGACAATTTTACGATTTAAAATGTTCGAATTTCTTTCATTTGATTTCAGGTGAGTAAAGGATAGAAACAGAATTTTAAAGAAGTGGAAAACAATCGAATACAAAGTTCAACTACGAGAATAGACTAAGTCGGAATAAATCAATTTGTTTGGAAGATTGAAGAGTATCGACTTCCATCAGTACCTGAGATGAAGTTTTTACTTACCATTGAACATTCATCAACTGAGGCCCGAAGATTCATAACTGACACGTGATAAGAGGGGTGGTGGGTGGAACCCCTTTTCTCATACCCCCTTGGGGGGGGGGGGAGCATGATGTCACTCAACTCCTCCCGGGGAGACCTTCCTTCCCCGCTCCCTGGGGCAACGCTGAAACACAAAAGAGGATCTGATGAGGAGGAGATGTTTACGCAGAAATATTTTGGCAAGGGAAGTTCACTGCTTGCAGATATGTCATTCATATATAAATATGTATATATATACACATATATACAAGTATATATATATATATATATATATATATATATATATATATATATATATATATATATATATACACATTATATATATATATATATATATATACATTATTCCAGCCGTTACCAAGTTGTGGAATGATCTTCCTAATCGGGTAGTTGAATCAGTAGAACTTCAAAAGTTCAAAGTTGGAGCAAATGTTTTTATGTTGACCAGGCTGACATGAGTCTTTTTACAGTTTATTTATGACATATCTGTTTTGACGTTGTTACTGATTTTAGAATGATTTATTGTTAATCTATTCTCATCATTTATTTATTTCCTTATTTCCTTTCCTCACTGGCCTATTTTTCCCTATTGGAGCCCTTGGGCTTATAGCATCTTGCTTTTCCAACTAGGGTTGTAGCTTGGCTAATAATAATAATAATAATAATAATAATAATAATAATATATACATATATATACACATACGTATATACATATATATACATATACATATCATTATTACTTGCTAAGCAACAACCCCAGTTGAAAAAGCAGGATGCTATAAGCCCATGGGCTCCAACAGGGAAAATAGCTCAGTGAGGAAACGAAACCAAGAAAAATAAAAAATTCAAGAGCAACAAGATGAAAATAAATATCTCCTATATAAACTATAAAAACTTTAACAAAACAATAGGTAGAGAAATTAGATAGAATAGTGTGCCCAAGTGTACCCTCAAGCAAGAGAACTGTAACCCAAAAGACAGTGGAAGAACATAGTGCAGACGCTATGGCACAGCCCAAGATTAGAGAACATTGGTTTGATTTTAGAGCGTCCTTCTCCTAGAAGAGCTGCTTACCATAGCTAAAGAATCTCTTCTCCCTTACAAAGAGAAAAGTTGTCACTGAACAATTACAGTGAAGTAAGAAGAATTGTTTTGTGATCTCAATGTTGTCAGGTGTATACATTATATATATACAAATATATACATACATATATATACATATACATATATATATAGATATACATATATATACATAGATATTCATATATATATATATATATATATATATATATATATATATATATATATATATACACATATATACTTATATATACATATACATAGATACATGCATAATTACATATATATATATACACACACACACACACATATATATATATATATATATATATATATATATATATATATATATATATATATATATACACATATACATATATATACTGTATATATACATTACATATATATATATATATATATATATATATATATATATATGTATGTATATATGTGTATAATATATATATACATATATATATATAATAAATATATATAATATATATATAATATATGTTAATAATATCCTCAGTCAACGCAAGTCCACCCTAAGAGCAACAATGTGAATTTTTGTTATAAACCAATACGAAATTAATGGAAATAACACATGATCAGATATACTATTCATAACTGAATAAACTAATGATTATCATCAATTAACAAGAAGAATTCACCTTCATCTCTGCAAGGAACTCCCCACACCCACCTGTCGCATTAGCAAAAACATCCACAAAAATATTAAATACCGAAGGGTTTCCAGAGTAGCAAATGTTAATCATATTAAATGAAAACAAACTAAAAGCCTTATGTGAATGTGCCCAGTAATTCTAGTGACACTTGTTCGTTTACTAACTATACAGTAAATTCAAAAGCAGATGAACCCGGCTGATAATTTCATAACCTTAGGATTAAACACAACACATTGCTGGCGAAATATGATTCTGATGGGCCCTACAACTGTATGTAGGGGGACCACAGGAATTTCGAATGAAAAGGCTTGGCAAATACGAAGTCACTGAACCACTTGTATAATGATTTATTTCAAATATAACTTTTAACATAACTGATTACGAAAATATTCGATTAATAAAATAACAAATTCTGTGATAACTACAAAACAATAAATGCAGTCATTTCTAGTCCACTGCATGACAAAGGCCTCAGACATGTCCTTATTCATGTCTGGGCTTTGGCCTGTTTTCATCAACAAGCTAGCCACTGAAGATTGGTGATGGTGGGAGATTTTTTTCGGATGGCTCAAAGCAAACCAACCAAGTATGGGTGCCCAGAAACGCAAACTCATCAACCTAAATTCACGAGTAATAGATTTACTTAGAATTTAAGTAGCATACTTAAAATAGACTTCATCAAATGCTGTAATATTGACACTTTTACGGCCTCATATGTAGTTGTTGGTCATCTGTATATTATTTTCATTATTTTTCAATCATATTCTATTCATTTCTTCTATTATTTCCTTTTAAAATTGAGCTGCTTTTCCCAGTTAGACCCCCTAAGGTTTAAAGGCCTCTCATGAATTGCAGGGGCAAGGGACAGTGATATTGTCCTATTAAGCAGGACAATACCCTAGAGACTGACCATACTGCATATGATCAGCTCGAGCCCTTCTCAGCCCATGCTAGGACCAAGGAAGGCCAGTCAATGGCTGCTGATGATCACCTGGTAGACCTATAGGCTCCCTCAAACCACCCATCTTAGCTCACAAGGAGAGATTGCAGCTACCATAGGAACTAACGAGTTTGAGCTGGACTCGAATCCCAGTGTGACATTAACAAGGCAAGGTATAATTTGGCTATTCCATTAAAGGACGTACATTGGATAATAATAATAATAATAATAATAATAAAGATAATGATATTAATAATAACAATAAGAATAGTGAGAATATTGATAATAAGAATAGTAATAATAATAACAATAAAGATAATGATATTAATCATAATAATAAGAATAATAATTGATGATGAGAGTAATAATAATAATAATAATAATAATAATAATAAATATAATGATATTAATAATAATAATAATAATAATAATAATAATAATAATAATAATGCTTTCAAGACGAAACTGAAGACTTTCTTGTTCTCTAAGTGATTCAATAATGTGGATTTGACAATTAATGTGGAATACCCTGTGATATTCTAAAATACCTAAGATTGTATACGGCAAACAGATCTTACATAGAGAGAGAGAGAGAGAGAGAGAGAGAGAGAGAGAGAGAGAGAGAGAGAGAGAGAGAGAGAGAGAGAGAGAGATGGGTTTGTTTTAGACATGAAAGAATATCTGTATTATTATTATTATTATTAGCTAACCTCCAACCCTAGTTGGAAAAGCAGGATGCTATAAGGCCTATAAGACCTCCAACAGGGAAAAATAGCCCAGTGAGGAAAGGAAATAAGGAAATAGATAAATTACAGAAGTGAATAATTAGAATAAAATATATTATGAACAATAATAACATTAAAATAAAGTATATAAGGTATAAAAACTTTAAAAACTTTTAAAAAACAAGAGGAAGAGAAATAAGATAGAATAACGTACTCGGGTGTACCCTCAAGCAAGAGAACACTACCCCAAGACAGTGGAAAACACGGTGCAGAGGCTAATAATAACAACAACAACAACAACAACAACAACAACAATAATAATTTCCTATAAATGTGAAAGAAATTCATGGCGAAGCACATTCCATATTACAAAGTAATACCACAAGAATGTACAGTACAGTAGAGTACATTACATATGATTTGAAGTACATAAAAGTACTTTGTCTATGTGCTTTAATAGCTACTTATCTAAAGATCTCGAATTTGAACGGCACAGAAATTAAGAAGAAGAAGCACTCAAAGAGAATTTGAATAACTTAAATCGGAAATAAATAATGGAATATCAACAGTTATGTCAAGAAATGATAGAATTCTCGAATTTATATAATATATTTCAGGAAGACAATATTAAGATAGTGAATAATAATCAAACAAGATGAGTAAAAATCCTTCATAATTTCTAATTTTACAGCCAAATAAAACATAAATTTCATCTAATACATATTTCTCTCATATATAAATGTAATTTGTAGTACTAATCTCTAAAAATCATATTTTATATGAGAGAATTTCATATTTAGACGATACGTATATTGATGAAGAATCTTAGCCAGGAGAAAAGTTACTAGTTTTTTTTTTTATTTATTTATATTATCTGTTGTTATCTTAACACCTGGCTTGATTATGTTTCCACATAAATATATATATATATATATATATATATATATATATATATATATATATATATATATATATATGTGTGTGTGTGTGTGTGTGTATATATATATATATTTACATACCTACATGTGTGTCAAATTTGTCTTTCTACGCCCTGGTTCTTCAACGTATGTGTAGCCCTAAATAATAATAATAATAATAATAATAATAATAATAATACCAACAACAACAACAACAATAATAATACTAAAAACATAAAACAAGCAAATAAACAGAAGGACATGGGAACGGTGGGGTAGCCACGCCATGACTTGTCTCAGCCGTGTGTGTGCGTATACTGGTATACATGTGCGTACGTACGTGTGTGTGTGTGGGTGGTAGATTTTATTTCACAGGCAGAGTGATTTCGCTATTCGAAATCTTTCTTGACCGTAAAATAGAGTAAGAAAGATACGTGTTTCAGTGACACACACACACAGATATATATATATATATATATATATATATATATATATATATATATATATATATATATATATATATATATATATATATATATATCTCCAAATCAATAAACAAGCTAAAACCCCAAGATATTCGTTAACACAATCATACCAAAATTGAGGAAACACTAAAGAAAGGAAGAAGCATCAAATTGATGATAAAAAAGACTTGGAACAGGGCTCCAACAAATGTTTGTTTTCAAGGATGAAAATGGAAATGTTATCCACTATAGAGATAGAGCAGTAACAATTGCAGAGGACTTCTATACCATAGTGATATAAAAAATAACTTCACCAATAGAAATAATGAAACACAGAGTATGACAAATCTCTACGCGTGGAATTTATTACCAATGAGAAAGCTTTCCATTTTGTCAAAACCTCAGCGTTAATGAAAGCCCTTTAAAAAAACAAGGAATAGAAAATTCTAATGTTAGGACACTTGAAGATATACAAGTAATACGGCAATTTCAAAACTACATGGAGATAGTCATAAAAATCCCAATTGAGATAGTTTTCAAAAATTTACATTGGGAAAATATAGGAATTATATATATATATATATATATATATATATATATATATATATATATATATATATATATATATACATATATATATATACATATATATATATACATATATATATATACATATACATATATATAGATATATATATATATATATATATATATATATATATATATATGTATATATAGATATACATATATATATATATACATATATATATATAGATATACATATACATATATATATATATATATATATATATATATATATATATATATATATATATATATATATATATATATAGGCCTATATATCTAATGAGAAAATGAATGAGGGGGAAGCAGCACAAAATGAAAGGAAATAATTTTTTTCGGCTGATTGGTCATAATTAGAATAAAAATATGCAAATCACGTGGTAATGGCATCTCCTTAAACGATTCCTTACAATTCCCTTGAAAAAATTGATAGATGATCTCCCGTGGATGTCATATATCATCATTATAGCTACGCATTAACCTTTAGCAGAAAATCATAGCATTCCATTCCTTCTTCTCATTCAAGTTTATTAGATTCCTGGAATCTTATAAGAGTAAAGATCTCAAAACATACGACGGTATATTTCATTTCTTTATATCTATAGGCCTAGAAGTACCAAAGTGATTTGACTCATATAATATAAAAGTGAAACTTCTACTTAGTATTTTCACTAAAACTTAAGTCATCGTCTTATCTTCGTCCACAGAAAAAGAAAACACTATTAATTGTTAAGGAAACATCCTTACCCTATCAGCTACCATAATAATAATATTTATCAATCACAATATGCTTCTTTGTACTGAACAAATAATAATTAAATCTAATATTGCTTCTTTATTTTTAATAAATAAACCTCACGCCAGGCACCCAAAAGGAAATTAGCACTAAGCCCAAAATTCAAATAAAATTATTAGGAAGAGAAAACTATTAAATTAATAAAATGTATCACAGAGATTTTTATTGTCACTAAATTCCTTCCTTTCAACTGCATTTTCAAAAATCTAATTTAAAGCTTGATTTACCATTATTATTATTATTATTACTTGCTAAGCTACAATCCTAGATGGAAAATCAGGATGCTATATGCCCAGGGGCTCCAACAGGGAAAATAGCTCAGTGAGGAAAGGAAACAAAGAGGAATAAAATATTTCAAGAAGAACAGCAAGATTAAAATAAATAACTCCTATATAAACTATAACAAACTTTAATAAACCAAGAGGAAGAGAAATAAGATAGAATAGTGTGCCCGAGTGTACCCTCAAGCAAGAGATCTCCAACCAAAAAGACAGTGGAAGACTATGGTACAGAGGCTATGGCACTACCCAAGATCTAATGGTGGTACCCGCACATATCAAAGCTGGAAAAGCAACAGGGAAAAAATAGCCCAGTGAGGAAATTCAAGCCAATGAAATTTATACCGGTTATCCAGTCATTATGCCTATAAAAGAGTAAGTTTACTTTAAAGTGCCATGGATTTAGTCCTGATATGGAATAAACTGGTATCATTTATTCATAATATACCGGATGATTCTATAAATACTTAGGCGTGTGTTTTCTTATGTAAAGGGCATTCGGTTCAGCTCATTCAAATCTAAAGATGAATTAATGTTTACCATAGGATATACGAAAAGCAATATAACATCCCCCAACAACAACTACAAAAATTGATGGAACAAAATTTTACATACGAAGATGTTGGAGTGATCGTACATGAGCCACAAGTTTATACACGAAAACAATATATATATTGTGAGGACAAGACGAGCAGAGAGAGAGAGAGAGAGAGAGAGAGAGAGAGAGAGAGAGAGAGAGAGAGAGAATTTACTGAACATGCAACGGTCACTATAATAGAGACCCCGGAAAGGAAACTTCTCCAATTGCCAAAATCATTTGTGTTTTCATTTAAATATAAGTTATAAATATCATGGCGGTAGCCTCATGAAATATACATTATTATACATTAAAATAAAGCTCTCAGAGAGCGCAACGTCGTTATACAAAAATCCACTTTGTGGAGTAAATAATAAAGTTACAATATACAGAAAAGTCCGGGGGAGGAAACAATATATATGCACACACACCCACAAGAACGTGAGTGCATGCACATATTCATTTACATATCTATTAAACAAAAGAAATGAAAAAACACATGAACAGCTATATAGTTGTAAAGCAAATTAAAGAGAAAGACTTTTTCAGGCTGGTACTCACTCTTATATGTAGAAAAACAGGCAGCTCGAAGCCAAACGTCACTTTTAATTTCATTCATAAGTTTCAATAAAAAAAAACTTAAAAAATAGATTGAAATAAGCAATTGTGGGGTTTGAGGACTGCATAGGTCCTTGAGTGGCACGAAATAGGACTCTTGTGTAGGAACCAGTGAGTGTCCTCAGCGCTCACGCACTCACTATCTGATGCATCATGTATAGTAATTTCACTGTTTCAGTTTTTACAACTAATTCACAAATATCCGATGTATTGACACAACATACATCTTGCGTTGTTTACATTTTCTCTATATTACGTTTTTATCTAACATCGACACGTTAAAATAACGTAAAAACAACAAGAACTATGATAAAGATCACCTCACGAAACTCAACTTACAAAAGACATTGCTTTTGCTATGAATTCACTTATAAATATAAGTATTTTTTTCATAACTGGTAATTCTTATTGTCATTTAAAACTTATACTATTATTCTATTACGTTATTATCCCATAATAATCTGTAACGAGGACGAAAATCACGAGCTAGTCACAGAACACTCGAAATGAATGACAACAATGAGTGACTCAGTGAGTCTGAGTTTCCCCTGACAACTTTTCCGGGGAAATACTTGCTCCTTCTACGTCATGAACTTTCTAACCAATCAGGTTAGGGGATTATAATGACGTCATTGTGACGTCATCATCAAATGGCCAATGAGGACGTGTTTCCTACTGGCGAAGGAAAGATGTCTGTATCAGCATGCATTTCAAATCGGGCGCTAAGTCTTTTCGTCTTGTTACTGATCTTAATATATGTTTTATACATTACTTCTTATATATATATATATATATATATATATATATATATATATATATATATATATATATATATATATGTATATATATATATATATATATATATATATATATATATCTTCCCTCACTAGGCTACCTTTCCTTGCTGCAAGCCCTTACAGGGCTTACAGCATCCTGCTTTTCCAAATGGGGTTGTAGCCTAGCTAATAATAATAATAATAATAATAATAATAATAATAATAATAATAACAATAATATTCCCCCATACAATAAGTGTCTGCATATATGCACTGATATATTCTAGCATGTAAGAAAAAGAAATGGACATGGATAGGACATATAATGAGAATGACAGATAACGGACATCATTAATGACAAAATGGGTTCCTGTAGATTATAAAAGCAGCAGGAGAAGGAAGAGAAGACGATGGATTGTCGAACTGAGAAAGTTTGCGGGTGTCGACTGGCATAGAAAGACCATAAAGAGTCAAGAAATGCTTATTAATGTAAGTCTCTCTCTCTCTCTCACTTATGGATACTAGAAATGTGAAAATTTGTATATACAATTTAGTATATGTGCATATATATACATATATATACACGAGTATATTGTATATATATATATATATATATATATATATATATATATATATATATATATATATATATATATATATATATATCTGTTGAATAAGATTTTTCATAACTCTGACCATCCTTTACATTCAGATCTCCCTGGACAATTCTATCCTGTTCGTAATACTAGGCAGGCAGTTAATTCAAATAGCCAGGCCTCCTCCATCATGAGGCTCAATACTACACAGTATTCTAGAAGTTTTATTCCAGCTGTGACCAAGTTGTGGAATGATCTTCCTAATCGGGTAGTTGAATCAGTAGAACTTCAAAAGTTCAAACTCGCAGCAAATGTATTTATGCTGAACAGACTTACATAAGTCCTTTTATAGTTTATATATCAAATATCTGTTTTAATGTTTTTGAAATATTTGATTTTAATTTATCATTACTTCTTATATCGTTTCTTTATTTCCTTATTTCTTTTCCTCACTGGGCGATTTTTTCTTATTGGAATCCTTGGGCTTATAGCATCCTGTTTTTCCAACTGGGGTTGTAGCTTAGCTATTAATAATAATGATAATTATAATATATATATATATATATATATATATATATATATATATATATATATATATATATATATAAATTTATATATATATATATGGGTGTGTGTGTGTGTTTGTATATATATATATATATATATATATATATATATATATATATATATATATATATATATATATATATATACATATATGTGAGTATTTATATATCTATACATATATAATTCTCTTTTGGAATATATATATATATATATATATATATATATATATATATATATATATATGTATATATATATATATATATATATATATATATATATATATATATATATATGTGTGTGTGTGTATATATATATATATATATATATATATGTATATATATATATATATATATATATATATATATATATATATATATATATGTGTGTGTGTGTGTGTGTGTGTGTATATACCAATTGAGTTTGTGAATAGTCATTACAACAAAAAAGTGAGAGTTACTAAAAAGGGAATGAAAATCTGATAAAAAAAAGGTTTGTACAATATCACCAACATTGCCTTATATGTATGGAACTATTAAAACTCATAAGCCAAATTATCCAGCTAGGCCAATAATAATAATAATAATAATAATAATACGTCTGGTCACTCACAGCAAACCCCAAGCTACAACCCTAGTTGGAAAAGCAGGATGCTATAAACCAACGACTCCAACAGGGAAAAATAGCCCAGTGAGAAGAGGAAATAAGGAAATAAATAAACTACAAGAGAGATAATGAACAATTGGAATGTAATATCTTAAGAATAGTAACAACATTAAAATAAATCTTTCATATATAAACTATAAAAACTAAATAAAAAAGGAAGAGAAATAAGACAGAATATTGAGCCTGATTGTACCCTCAAGCAAGAGAACTCTAATCCAAGACAAGAAGAAGAAGAAGAAACACTCAAAGTATATTTGAATAATTCTAATCGAAATGAAACATTAAAATATCAACAATTGTGTCATGAAATAATAGAATTAACGCAGGAAGGAAAACAATAAGAAAATCATAACTAATAGGAAATAAGGACGCAAAGAGAATCAGCTGACTCCCGCCTTCTACGGCCTACGGTAGTAAAAGTTTCCCGGTCAGGCCACGAGTAACGGTCTCTCTCTCTCTCTCTCTCTCTCTCTCTCTCTCTCTCTCTCTCTCTCTCTCTCTCTCTCTCTCTTCTTACCTTAGATTGAAACCTTGTATATACAATAGTTTATTTCTCGACGTTTTGATACCTTATGTATATATTTCCTTTTTTTCTCCAAAATATAGTTTTTTAACTAAATGGCAGAGCAATAGAATCTTAAAATATAAACGAAATATGAATAAAGGATGGAAGAATAATTGAGAGAGAGAGAGAGAGAGAGAGAGAGAGAGAGAGAGAGAGAGAGAGAGAGAGAGAGAGATTCTGGGTGCTTAGGCGAAAACAATTGCCACATGGTGCCAAATATCAAAACAATATTCTACTTCAAGATTAATATTAGAATTAACGAGCTATAAATGGTTTGATTTTAATCAACATAAAACCTTTATTACAGAGTTGAATTGTATTTGATACTTGACTTTCATATAAATTGAATTAATTACTAAATTGTTTTGAACATGTGGTACTAAGATCACGCAAGCACAATTATACTAAGATCTCTTTTAGAAAAATCTCTCTCTCTCTCTCTCTCTCTCTCTCTCTCTCTCTCTCTCTCTCTCTCTCTCTCTCTCTCTCTCTCTCTCTCTCTCTCTCTATATATATATATATATATATATATATATATATATATATATACCAATTGAGTTTGTGAATAATAATTACAACAAAAAAGTGAGTTACTAAAAAGGGAATGAAGATCTGATAAAAAAGGTTTGCACAATATCACCAACATTGCCATATATGTATGGAACTATGAAAACTCATAAGCCAAATTATCCAGCTAGGCCAATAATAATAATAATAATAATAATAATAATAATAATAATAATATAATGATACGTCTGGTCACTCACAGCAAACCCCAAGCTGCAACCCTAGTTGGAAAAGCAGGATGCTATAAACCAACGACTCCAACAGGGAAAAATAGCTCAGCGAGGAAAGGAAATAAGGAAATAAATAAACTACAAGAGAGATAATGAACAATTGGAATGTAATATCTTAAGAATAGTAACAACATTAAAATAAATCTTTCATATATAAACTATAAAAACTAAATAAAAAAGGAAGAGAAATAAGACAGAATATAGAGCCCGATTGTACCCTCAAGCAAGAGAACT
>NC_090767.1:10239085-10271585 GCF_036898095.1 Palaemon carinicauda
AATATTGAGAGATTAAAATTCACAATTCACGGAGCAGACGAGCGACGCGTCTTCACCTCACGACGTCAACAGTCAAACTAAATATGCGCTTTCAAGTTTCGGCCTTTTCCAGGCCAGCTAGGGTTGCCAGTTTGGCCTTTTTACCGGCCAAAAAAAACTCAAATTTGACCTTTTTGTATTTAAATAGGTTGGCCTTTAGTAATATGAAAAAAGCCGAGCCTTAAATACTATATTTTCGACCTTTTTCTATTAATGGGTTGACCTTTTAAAGCCTCTGTTGATTAGAAATTGACCTTTTCTCATTTAGAAAACCTGGCAACACTGCTGAGCCAGACACAAACATGGCGCGCGCGCGAGCGCGCCCGAGTCACTTCTGTTTTCATTTCGTGACTTTATAGATAAAAAAGCATCGATTCGTAACCATTTTATTCTTCTGCGTTACACGAAAGTGAGAGAGAGAGAGAGAGAGAGAGAGAGGAGAGAGAGAGAGAGAGCGGGGTTGGCGTAGTGGGATCCCCAATCTTTCTCTCTCAACTTCTCGTGTGCTGTATATTCTCGTATGACAGTTTAAACACTCTCTCTCTCTCTCTCTCTCTCTCTCTCTCTCACTCTCACCGCCGCAACGTCATGCCGTAGTATTTTACTCTCTCTCTCTCTCTCTCTCTCTCTCTCTCTCTCCGCTGTTCTTTAATATCAATAAAGTCAATTGTGATGATGATGACATTTAAATGGGAATTGCCATACCAAGAGTTGCCATAAGTTGCCAGTTAAATTAATACAGGTTTATTTTGTTTGACAATATTTCACCGGGCAAGACTTTTCACTTGAGCCACATGTATTATTTCACCTGCCAAGACTTTTCACTTGTCTCACATGTAATATTTCACCTGGCAAGACTTGTCACTAGTCCCACATGAATCATTTCACCTGACAAATGAGTCACACATGTATTATTTCACCTGAAAAATTAGTCGCACGTGTAATATTTCACCTGGCAAGACTTGTCACTAGTCCCCCATGCATTATTTCACCTGAAAAATTAGTCCATATGTAATATTTCACCTGACAAGACTTTTCACTAGTCCCACATGAATCATTTCACCTGACAAATTAGTCCCGAATGTAATATTTCACCTGACAAGACTTGTCACTAGTTAAACATGTATTATTCCACCTGACAAAGTCCCACGTGTAATATTTCACCTGGCAAGACTTGCTACTAGTCCCACATGAATCATTTCACCTGACAAATTAGTCCCGAATGTAATATTTCACCTGACAAGACTTGTCACTAGTTAAACATGTATTATTCCACCTGACAAAGTCCCACGTGTAATATTTCACCTGGCAAGACTTGCTACTAGTCCCACATGAATCATTTCACCTTAAAAATTAGTCCCAAATGTAATA
Source organism: Palaemon carinicauda (assembly GCF_036898095.1). Taxonomy (NCBI): domain Eukaryota; kingdom Metazoa; phylum Arthropoda; class Malacostraca; order Decapoda; family Palaemonidae; genus Palaemon; species Palaemon carinicauda. The sequence goes on from NC_090767.1 coordinate 10,240,496, forward strand.
TTTCACCTGGCAAAACTTGCTACTAGTCTCACGTGTATTATTTCACCTGACAGATAAATTGATAAAGGTAATCTTGCCAATCTAAAACCATAGAACTCAATGCATATAAATTGAGGACTATGCTTAAACTATTATATACAAGTTTTCTTCACTGATTTTTCCTATTTAAAACCTAACTCTTCATGACTTTCTTGCAGTAAAATCATCTATAGTGTCATCATACGAAATCTGTTTGGATATTTCTCTATTAATACTAATTATTGCCAGAACATTTAGACCTAGTAGACCTTAAATATGTTCTAATGAGCTTAAGTTTAGAGAAGCTTCTCTCTGCAGATGCCACTCTTTCAGGCCTTTCTCCTCCAGAAAAACATGGTCTAATGTTGTCATATTTTGTTTTGACCATTGTTTTGGAAATGAGTGCATCTCTACAATCAGCTCATCATAATTTAAAATCAGAATGATCCCCAGATGTGAGTGTATTACACAAATCTTTTTGCCTGCTTTTCTAGCTCACTAGATGTCAGGTCAGAGAAGTTAATGAGAAATCTGAATTCCTTCGCAACATCACTCATCATTCCAGTCTCTCTCTCTCTCTCTCTCTCTCTCTCTCTCTCTCTCTCTCTCTCTCAGAGATTCAATGGCCATATCCACAACTACATTGAAAAATGAAAACTCCATTTTTTTTTCAAAGCAGAAAAGACGCAGAACTACTAAATGGCAGTTTTCCTATGGGCTCGGCCAGACCAAGCGCGGCTAACGGCGAGGTTAGCGGCAAGAGGTTCCCGCGGCAAATTGAAACCTTAGGTATCTTATGTAGGTGGCCAGATAGGAGTCCCGAGGCTTCCCGCGACTCCTATCTGGCCACCTACATAAGATACCTTAGGTTTCAATTTGCCGCGGGAACCTCTTGCCGCTAACCTCGCCGCTAGCTGCACTTGGTCAGGCCGGGCCCATAGGAAAACTACCTTTTAGTAGTTCTGCGTCTTTTCTGCTTTAGAGCAGCTTCCACATTCATCTCCTCACATTTCTCTTTGGCAGATGTCTGGGCATCAGCAAACCCAGTGTCTCTGTAGCTAACAAGGGGGTGTTTCAGCCTTCTTGAGAATGTCAACAGCTACATCCAGATGCATGCATTGTGATTGCAGAATCATGGTTTGAACTTTTCTAAGGATATCGTACCACACCACCGTACAAAATAGAGAACCGGTATGATCCCACCTCTTCTGCTAAGGCTTGTGCTTTAATTTCAATAGCTGGGATCTGCAGTGCTTGCTCTCACTTCTAAAAGAGCATCTCTCACTTTTGCAGCCTGGAATCTTACAACCTCAACACTGTTGATTCGACTCTCCCGCCGTGTGTCTGCCCAGGATTTCAAAGTTGTGTCCACATGATTTTTAGGGTCGACCACCTTTGAGTGGAGGCAGAAAAGAGATTAAATCATTTTTGCAGGTAGCCAAAGTAGCTAGTTGCATCAGAAGAGCTCATTGCTGCATCACACACAACCAGATTAACAGTGTGTGCTCTACATGGCACAAATAAAGCCCTGGGGGTTTAACTGAAGAAGTCTAGCCTGGACTCCCTTCTTTTTTCCTCTCATATTTGCCCCATTGTCATAGGACTGTCCTCTGCAGTCTTCAAAGGGGATATTAGGCTCTTCAAGTTCTTTTAGTATAAGTCTTGAGAGGTCTTCTCCTGTTGTCTGCTCGGCCTCAAGGAACCCGATAAAATATTCCTTAATTTGCGCAGTGCCTTCTCTCATTTATATGTATATCAATTTTGGATGGCAACTTGGCACGCCCCAAGCAAATGGCGCCCCAGGCGACTGCCTGTGTCACCTGTGCCTAGAAACGGCCCTGTCCACATGTATTATTTTACCTGGCAAAAACTTGTCACTACTCCCACGTGTATTATTTCACCTGGCAATTCTTGTCACTAGTCCCATATTTATCATTTCACCTGACAAATTAGTCACACATGTAATATTTCACCTAGCAAGACTTGCTACTAGTCTCACGTATATCATTTCACCTGGCAAAAATTGTCACTAGTCCCCCATGCATTATTTCACCTGACAAATGAGTCGCACGTGTAATATTTCACCTGGCAAGACTTTTCACTAGTCCTACATGTATTATTTCACCTGATAAATTAGAACAACTTGTAATATTTCACCTGGCAAGACTTGTCACTAACCGCACATTTTTTTTTAAACTATACTGTAATATTGTCTCAGTCCCCCATGTAACATTTCACTTATATTACCTGTTTCAACTTCTCTTTAAGAAGTTGAAACAGGTTAGTGCAGTAGAAACGTGTTTGCCCAGCATTTGCATGGCAGCAGATTGATCCCCACCCATGACTGTGAGTTTAAGCTGTTTACTGAGGAGGCCACTGCTGTGGTTGGGCACCACAGTGGGGGAGTTGGGCTTGCCCGGCTGACGTTCTGGTGAGCATCTATTCTGATGGAACTGGAACTGAAACCAGACACCTTTAAACTTCAAGGTAGATATTATTATTATTATTATTACTTGCTAAGCTACAACCCTAATTGGAAAAGCAGGCTGATATAAGCCCAGCAGGGAAAATAGCTCAGTGAGGAAAGGAAACAAGGAAAAATAAAATATTTCCTATATAAACTATAAAAGGAAATAATAAAACAAGAGGAAGAGAAATTATATAGAATAGTGTACCCGAGTGTACCCTCAAGCAAGAGAACTCTAACCCAAGACAGTGGAAGACCATGGTACACAGGCTATGGCACTACCCAAGACTAGAGAACGATGGTTTGATTTTGGAGTGTCCTACTAGAAGAGCTGCTTACTATAGCTAAAGAGTCGTTTCTACCCTTACTAAGAGGAAAGTAGCCACTGAACTATTACACTGCAGTAGTTAACCCCTTGAGCAAAGAAGAATTGTTTGGTAATCTCAGTGTTGTCAGGTGTATGAGGACAGAGGAGAATCTGTAAAGGATAGGCCAGACTATTTGGTGTATGAGTAGGCAAAAGGGAAAGTTAACCATAACCAGAGAGAAGGATCTAATGTAGTACTGTCTGACCAGTCAAAAGACGACATAACTCTCTAGCAGTGGTATCTCAACAGGTGGCTGATGCCCTGGCCAACTTACTACCTCTTTAGCTATGGTAAGCAGCTCTTCTAGGATAAGGACACTCTAAAATCAAACCAATGTTCTCTAGTCTTGAGTAGTGCCTTGGCCTCTGTACCATGGTCTTCCACTGTCTTGGGTTAGAGTTCTCTTTCTTGAGGGCACACTCGGGCACAATGTTCTATCTTATATCTTATTTCTCTTCCACTTGTTTTGTTAAAGTTTTTTTATAGTTTATAAAGTGATATTTATTTTAATATTGTTGCTCTTCTTAAAATATATTATTTTTCCTTGTTTCCTTTCCTCACTGAGCTATTTTCCCTGTTGGAGCCCCTGGGCTTATAGCATCCTGCTTTTCCAACTAGGGTTGTAGCTTAGCAAGTAATAATAATAATAATAATAACAATAATAAATAATAATAATCCCTTGTTTCTAACTTAGTTAGAGAAGGATCCGTGTTTTTAAGGATGTCGTACCAGAGCCCTGTGACCTATTCCTTATTTCTCAGCCATGAGTGACCTAAAATCCCTTAAAAGAAATAGTTTCTGTTCATCAAGGCCTCATTTCAAAGGTCTATACTCAGTCATCAGACCTTCCTTTGCTTCCATCAGACACAAGCACTTCAATGATACTGTACCAACCGTGTGTCACACGATCGTACATACTTCATTTTGTGCTTGTATCTTTGCTCTCCACTCGCACTAAAGGGAACCTGAAAAATCATGTCTGCTTTTTTCCTCTGTAACAGTGTCAATATTTGAACATGACAATTCTGGTTGCTTTGAGATTTTGTATATAAAGGAGAGTGTTCTTTAATAAACTACTCAGTTGCTTTCACACTGCCTTTGAGTTCACAACCTTCTCTCGGCTCCGTCACATTGGTGACCCCGGAAGTCGACTCGCTCCCACCGCCTTCCAGCCCCACCGCCTTCCACCCCCACCCCCCTCGCCCCTCCATCGTTGGTACTCGTCACAATACCTATATTACTGTCATATTCAGATCAGTTAGACCCAGTTTCTTCCGCCACAGAATACCTAGGAGTCAGAAGTTATCTAGTTGTCAGTGATGGGTGGTTCAACTATAGTCCATTTCTTTTAGCGAGGCAGATTTGCACCGACTCGCGGCGGTGCCCTTTTAGCTCGGAAAAGTTTCCTGATCCCTGATTGGTTAGAATTATCTCGTCCAACCAATCAGCGATCAGGAAACTTTTCCGAGCTAAAAGGGCACCGCCGCGAGTCGGTGCAAATATGCATCGCTAAAAGAAATGGACTACAGTCTTGACTTACTTCACTTCAAGGGCTGCTTCTCCGGGAACCCTACCTTCTACAGGACCTCCACTGTCGTTTTACCTCGTTCGTTCGGAATATTTGACATTTCATATCGCGTATTATTCATTTAGTGTTAAATCGTCACTGTCGTATGACTGTTGAAATAAGAAAGTCTTCAGTTTCCTCTTGAAAGCCTTAATGTCTTCCATGAATGTTTCGTGGGAGCTTATTATCAATGCCAGTCCAGGAGAGACGCAAAAACTCTAATTCGATCAAATATCTGCAAAGAAAGATCTTTTTGAGAAACAAAAGAAGACAGTTGGCTATTAGTTTAATGCTGGCCTAAACACAGGGTGCTAGAACAAGAGTAGAAAAGGGGTATCATCTTCAAGTTTTCAGTTTTGAATCTTGTCAGCTGATGACAATCTTTATTTTTGGGCTCAGGCCATATCGTCGTGATGGAAGTTCCTTCAAGGGTAGCTTCCTAGGTATATTTGACCTACGAGAGAAAGAATATACCTAGGAAGCTACCTTCGAAGGTAGCTTCCTAGGTATATTTGACCTACGAGAGAAAGAACATACCTAGGAAGCTACCTTCGAAGGTAGCTTCCTAGGTATATTTGACCTACGAGAGAAAGAACATACCTAGGAAGCTACCTTCGAAGGTAGCTTCCTAGGTATATTTGACCTGCGAGAGAAAGAACATACCTAGGAAGCTACCTTCGAAGGTAGCTTCCTAGGTATATTTGACCTACGAGAGAAAGAACATACCTAGGAAGCTACCTTCGAAGGTAGCTTCCTAGGTATATTTGACCTGCGAGAGAAAGAACATACCTAGGAAGCTACCTTCGAAGGTAGCTTCCCAGGTATATTTGACCTACGAGAGAAAGAACATACCTAGGAAGCTACCTTCGAAGGTAGCTTCCTAGGTATATTTGACCTACGAGAGAAAGAACATACCTAGGAAGCTACCTTCGAAGGTAGCTTCCTAGGTATATTTGACCTACGAGAGAAATAATATACCAGGTATATTTGACCTGCGAGAGAAAGAACATACCTAGGAAGCTACCTTCGAAGGTAGCTTCCTAGGTATATTTGACCTACGAGAGAAAGAATATACCTAGGACGCTGCCTTCGAATGAACTTCCATCAGGACGACATGGCTACCTCACCCAAAAATAGATTTTTCGCTTCGCTCAAAATCCGTTTATTATTCTTTGCTAAGCTACGACCCTAGTTGGGAAAGCAGGATGCTATGAGACCAAGGGCTCGAATGGAGAAAATAGCCAGGTGAGGAAAGGAAATAATAGTTTATATAAGAAATGTCTGTTTTGACGCTGTTACTGTTTTTAGAATGATGCATTGTTAATTTATTCTCATCATTTATTTATTTCATTATTTCCTTTCCTCGCTGGGCTATTTTTCCCTGTTGGAGCCCCTGGGCTTATAGCATCTTGCTTCTCCAACTAGGATTGTAGTTTGGCTAATAATAATAATAATAATAATAATAATAATAATAATAATAATAATGATAATAATAATAATAATAATAATAATAATAATAATAATAAGCCAAAATTTCTCCATTTTTCTTAATCGTGTTGTCATTTGTAATTTTATTTAGAAATGGGGGACACAAATACTCTCTATTTTAATTATATATTATCTTTTAGTAATTTTGATATTATTTCTAATCTTATCAGCTGGGTAAACGTACGAAATTATCAATAATTTACTAAAAGGAAATGTTGAACAAATAATTTATATTAGTTTGCGATGAAATATATTCCGTTTTCTATGGGAATCACGAAAGAATCTTAGTAGCACCTTTTGGAATGAATAAAAAATAAAAACTGCTTATTTAGATATTTTTAAGCAGTTTTGTTGTATTTTTATTGATAAAATAAATGTATATTATATAATAAATCATATAAATTACTATTGTTTTCAAATTGTATTATATATTGTTAAAATAATTAGAAGAAATAGTTAAAAAGAAAACTGCTCGTTTCACTCGCTGGAACGCCAGCGATCAGCTGAGAAACAATAACAGTAATCAGAGTGACTCGGTGAAATGCGATAACGGTACGAAGCCTATTTTAACGAATTACGTCACTTTCCTGTAACTTCCTGTATCATTACAGTAACGGGAAAACTCCTGTACGTCATTTCATGGCTGTAACATCCTGGTACAGGTCAGTTTTAACTTTATTCTGTGTAATTTGTTATGTCTTAAGTGATCGTGATTTTGACCACGGCCTTCTACTATATTCGAATTGCTGATGCTATTTGAAATAATGCTAGTTTAAGCTAGTCATGCTAGTTTGACTGACTAGTTATTTTCAAGTTTTTATAGTTTGTATATGAAAGATTTATTTTAATATTGTTCTTGTAGTAATGTTATTTTCCTTGTTTCCTATTCTTAAACTTCTGTTATTATTTTCCTTGTTTCCTTTCCTCACTGCGCTATTTTTTCCCTGATGGAGTCCCTATAGGGCTTATAGCATCCTGATTTTCCAACCAGGGTTGTAGCTTAGCTCGTAATAATTATAATGAATTAATTTTATTTATGAGGAAAATATATATCTTTGAAATATGACATTATGAAGGTAGATTTACAATTTACGAAATAGGATATTTAGTGAGGCTTTGGTATCATGGTAAACTGAGGATGCTAGAGTCCTAAGGGAGTCACAAAGGATACTAGAGTCCTAAGGGGGTCACAACCTCCCATAGGTAAGTAGGTAAACATATGGCTCCTAGGTTAGGTTAGGTTGCGGAACCTCGGGTTATGTGGTGTTTTGTTTGTTTCCCGGCGTGTATGTATAATGACGGTAGTTTAAGGGGGTTCGCAGGGGCGTTAGCCCTCCCCTAAGTAGGTAAGGACATGGCTATTAGGTTAGGTTGTGTGGTGTTCTCGTGTAGATGTTCTGCAGAAAAATGGACGCAGTTTATATTGTACAATGTCTGCATGTTATGAACGACTAGAAAATGGAAGAAAATTCCCATTTTCTATGCATGTGGGAGGACCTGGCCGCTGATATACAAAGGCTCCTGTTTCCCTTTTTAAATGTGGTTTTTTAGTTATTATTTATGCAGTTTAACAATGAACGTCAATTTTGGACGGAGCACATTATTTATTACTGGAAAACCTGTATTCTCTATCCCTCTATGGAAAACCTCTATCCATTCCATTTTGTTCCGTTGCTGGGCGGAGGAATTTGCCTTTCCATCGGCACCTCCTTAGTTGTCTTCTCTATTCTAGTTCATTTATTTTCTTTAATCCTTTTTTTCCCACATCGGGTATATATACAGTATTCTTTTCTTTCCACTATTCCTTCTTCCTTAAACAGAACATTTCCTGATATCGTCTTCTTTCTTCTTTTCCTCTTCGTATGGCTGCTGTATTTCTATTATTTTCCTTCTCTTGTCGCTGAGATCAGGACAGTAAAGAATAAAATAAAATCATTTTCTGACTGGATCTGTAATTTTAACAATTTTACACAGAGTCCATTCTAACCAACTACAAAGGATCCTAGTTTTAAAATTTCTATAATTTGAAAAATATGGGTTTTCCTCAAGTATTTCTGATAACATTGAAATCCTTAGGAATATTGTACTACAGTACTCATTTATCCAGTTCTGTAATGTATTTATACAGTAATTCTGAATTGTATTACAGGTAGGAAAACATAGTATAAAGTGTTGCATATATAACAGTAAAGATAGGGTAAATGGCACTTTTCATCGCATGTTAATGTTACAAAAAATTTATGAAAATAATAACCGATGATAATATTCCTATTGTTCATTATTGTTTCTTTCCAGATAAGGGAGAATTAAGCCAGAGTGATTTTGTTATCCGCACTCATAAATTCTCGCCTCGGAAAGATCATTCTTTACCCTAGGGGAAGTTCTTGTCCCGTCAGAAGCGGAGACTTTAGCCATGGCCGCAACGAGCGTGGCGGACAAGCGAGAGTACTACGAGGAGCAGGAAAAGTAAGTACCGATGTTTAGAAGTGTTTAAGTTTATTTGGTAACGGATGTTTACTTATAACTTACGACTGGGGAACTTTCAAAAGTAAGAAATGAGAAGTGATTTTAAGTGCAAATTGAAATGCGAATCGACTGAGTATTTGTTCCTACACAATTGCAAACCCTGTTCCTTTGATAGGAATATGTTTTCAGCGAAGCTGAATCAGCTGTTAAAACTCTACCAACGTGGCGGTGGTTACTGCTGGGTGATGAGGAAGCCCCGTCTATCTGACGCGCCACTGAGCTCTCACTTAGTTTTCAACTGGCTGTTTTAATCCTCTAGAGAATTGGTTGGACGATCGTATTCTGTGAGGGTTTTCTGGAAGAAGAAAGGTTTAGCAGTTTCTTGATAACTGTAGCTGTATTAGTTGTCGGTTTATTTGGCTGATTCCACTTTGTTGTTCCCTCTAGACAGTTTTTCTTTTCTTTGACAAGGTAATCCTAAGAATGTATGAACTCATTAGTATCGATGTGATCCATTAAAGGAAAAAGTTTTTGCCGCCGACTTCTTTCCTTTTCTGTCTTCCCATTCCTGAACGTTTACATGATTGTGCCGTTGTTGCACTTGTTGTTGTTGTTTTTTTGTTTTTTTTCTCCCCAGTTGGAGCATCGTTGTCAGCCTGAACGACCCTTCAAGGAGAGCTGCAAGTTTCTCCTCCTCTTTTGCCACAATCTCTCTACTTCGTCTCTTCTCTCTGTAGGTCGGGATGAAGGGGCCCCAACCTTCCTTTTCCTTCTATGAACTAGGAAGTTCAAGAAGACTGACCAATTCGAGTTACTTACATAATGCTTACTTTTTCTTTTTCCTTCACCAAAGACAGAGAGAAGATAATAAACAGGAGCGCACCCTCGTTCGTTCACACGCGGCTGGGATTCGCGCCCACTACAAGCTACTGTGCAGGCTTGCACTCCTACAGGAGCTTGCCCTCAACTATGTGTTTGTACTCCTTGCACGCTCCCTTTTCTGCTCGCACTCTCTCCTGTGCATGTGCGAGGTTTCATAAGTGGAAGAATGGAAGTTCTCCAAGAGGACATTCCTAGAGCATCCCCTCACCTGTTCACACACCCTAGAGCACTCTCCTTTGCTAGCAAGCGTTCCTAATGGAACGTGCTGTCATTTGCTACCGTGCTTGCAGCCACAAGTTCTCTCCTGTCCATGCTCAAGATCTTACAGGTGGAAGGGTAGAAGATCTTTAGAATGGTCCTGCAGGAGTGCTCTCTCATACCCGTAAGTCCTGTCCTGTGCACTCACACTTCTATGAATCCTCATGTGCGTGCACACTTTTACAGGTAGGATAGAAGAGGATTCCTTCAGCACACATCTAACTTGTATGTGCGACCTAGAGTGCTCTCGGGTTTTCATGCTCACTCCTATGAGAGATGCTGTCTCACAGGATACTTTTACAGGAGAGGGGGTTCCCAGCCCCCTCGTCCCGTCCCTTTTAGTCGCCTCTTACGACACGCAGGGATAACGTTGGCGCTATTCTAATTGTTTTATGCCCCCGCGGCCACAGGGGGCAGTAGCAGCAGTAGGGGACTCAGCAGTATGAAGCTTCATCTGTGGTGGAAATGTGGGAGGTTGAGCTGTGGCACCCTAGCAGTACCAGCTGAACTCGGCTGAGTCCCTGGTTAGGCTGGAGGAACGTAGAGAGTAGAGGTCCCCTTTTTGTTTTGTTTCTTGTTGTTGTCGGCTACCCCCCAAAATTGGGGGAAGTGCCTTTGGTATATGTATGTATGTATGTCCTATGAGAGATTGCATTCATCGGCTCGATTGCACTCCCATGAGTTTCCGAAGTGTGCCTTAATTTCCATCATAGAGAGGTCAGGTTGGTCTCATTCTCTTGGAAAATGCCTGAAGTTTCTCAAAAAGTTTTCAAAACTATGCAAAAAAAAAATTTAAATAGCAGTTTTCTGCAAGGAAACGACTTATACTTAATATAGGATTCTTTAAATCGAAGAATAGAGGAAGTAATACTTGATGAGGCCTAGTTGAGATATGAATAGACTCGCTAAATAGGTTATAAATTAAAAAAATAGTGGGTAATCTTTAGGCCTACTGAACACTAAAAAAAAGGCATGCAGGAAGAACCATTACTCTTAACGAAATACAGTCAATATTCGTTGTTATGTTAATATATGTCTATCTAACTCAAGCACAATAAGTTAATTGAAGTTGCCATTTCAAGGAAAAAACTCCATAGATATCGATGTCTGATGTGTTATAGGATGTACCGGTACGTCCACGGGGGTAAAGGGATGAGTTTTGTGAAACGCACCAGTACGTCCTTTGGGGGTAAAAGGGTTAATCTTGATGCACTGTGTATGTAAGGGAGAGTCATTGGGGGCCTTGCGCCTTCTTCAGTCTGAGAGCGAGTTGGTCTTCCACTCAGGAAACCCTCCTCTTTCTTTCCTGGATTCAGCTTCATCGGCTGTGGTAACTCCACTGGGAGTGTCCTTTAAACATTCAAGATTACATTATATCTCTCTTTGCCAGAATGACGTTTCTTCATTGAGAATGATCTTCATAATCGGGTAGTTTCTTCATTTAATTTCAAAAGTTCAAACTTGCTGCTAATGTTGCTATGTTGAACAGGCTGACATAAGCCTCTTTTTAAAGTTTCTAGAGGAAAGATCTATTCGAATGTTTTTAATGTTCTTGAAATATTTTATTTTAGTTGTTCATTATTTTTCATATAGTTTATTTATTTCCTTCTTTGCTTTTCTCACTGGGCTATTTTTCCCTTTTGGAGCCTTTTGGGTTTATAGTATCGTGCTTTTCCAATTAGGGTTATAGCTTAGCTAATAATAATAATAATAATAATAATAATAATAATAATAATAAACCAGGGCTCCATACTCCACCAAAGAGATAAGCGGTTATTCGTAAAGTCTTTAGTAGTTGTTCCATGTCATCCTTCACAAACCATAAGAGCTGAATTATATCTCTGTCTTCTGGTGTTACTTGTACCAGGTGGAACATAGCCTCTATGTCAGACTTGAAGCCAGTGGCTCCTTGACGAAAAAGTAGCAACACTCCTACGAGTGTGTTACCTAAATCTGGTCCCTGGTCCACGCAGTCGATGAGCGATGATCCTCGGTACTTTGCAGCGGAATCTCAGATAATGCGACGCTTCTCAGCTTCCTCGGCTTAAGCTTAACCCTTTTACCCCCAAAGGACGTACTGGTACATTTCACAAAACACATCCCTTTACCCCCATGGATGTACCGGTACGTCCTTGGCAAAAAATGCTATAGAAAATTTTTTTTACATATTTTTGATAATTTTTTTTAAAAATTCAGGCATTTTCCAAGAGAATGAGACCAACCTGACCTCTCTATGACAAAAATTAAGGCTTTTAGAGCAATTTAAAAAAAATATACTGCAAAATGTGCTGGGGGAAAAAATAACCCCTTGGGGGTTAAGGGTTGGAAATTTCCAAAGAGCCTTTGGGTAAAAGGGTTGAGCTGGTGTGGCAGATAGCACACCTTACCATTCTGACATTGTAAATCTTGCTCAGGAACCACTTGAGCATAGAGAAGAGACTCTTTAGCTATGGTAAGCAGCTCTTCTAGGAGAAGGATACTCCAAAATCAAACCATTGTTCTCTAGTCTTGGGTAGTGTCATAGCTCCCGTTTCATGGTCTTCTACTGTCTTGGGTTAGAGTTCTCTCGCTTGAGGGTACACTCGGGCACAATCTTCTGTCGTATTTTTCTTCCTTTTGTTTTGTTAAACTTTTTATAGTTTCATATAGGGGATATTTATTATAATATTACTGTTCATAAAATATATTTTTCCTTATTTCCTTTCTTACTGGGGTATTTTTCCCTATTGGAGCCCTTGGGCGTATAGCATCCTGCTTTTCCAACTAGGGCTGTAGCTTAGCAAGTAATAATGATATTGTTTCTCTAGCCGTTTAGGAATTTCCTCGGATTACTTGCGCTTCCGAGTCTCGTCCTTACTGAGACGCCTGGCAAGTGATTGCAATTTTTTCAGCGGTCAATTTATTGCTTAGTAAGTTGGGTAGCTGTGTCTCAAATGGTACGCTCATGCTGTAGTGGTTATCCACCACTTGAAGTGTGCTGTTTCAGATATCAACTGCTTTCTGATCACTTACTGATCATCCGCTCTCATTATGAGGATCTTCTCTTTCCCATAGCCTCTTCGGATCAACCTCTATACATAATATATGGTATTCAGTGGTTCATTTATAGTCCAGCCTGGTAATGTTAAAACAGCAAATGACTCTCATGGTCCAGGTCTCTCAACATCAGCTGGTATAAGTAGGTTCGAAGAGACATGGTCTGTCTTCATTTCCGTTATCTCAATTTCTGAGATGGGGCCACCTCTCAATGTGAAACTGAATTGATCTTCATGATAGGTCAATATTGAGATTTGGTCTAACACTTGCTTATATAGAGTGCGTGATGTCGCTGACTTCGGTTTTCGAGACCATCAGAGTCATCACAGCTGTTTTCATTGACATCCTGCTTTGTGTAAATGTTGTCATCTCCAAATGGTGTGTTGTTCCTCAAGTTCCTAGCTGGCTATGTAGATCCTTCTTACAGTAGATGGTAATACTACCAGGGTCAAGCATACGTATCAATGTAGATGTCAGAGTTTTCACACCATACTCAAGCTGGTATGATTAGCATGGATAATTTGTAACCACAGGTACGAGAAAAATGGCTGCCCTTGTTTGCTGAAACCAGTAAAGGTATGGCTGGTGTACTCTAATCTGTTGGTTGGACTGGGTTCACTGAAGTGTCACTAGTGTATCAGTGGTCTTGTTGGCATATGTAGAAATTTGCCATGCTTGAGCCCACATCTTTCAATGTTACATGTGAAATGTATAGGGCGATTCTTGCTTGAATGTCCCTTTGCAAAGTTAAGACACAAAGCCTTTGGCATTACAAGGCTCCTACGAGCTTTGATTTTTCATGCCTCTCATCATCGTCATATCTTACAGCGCCAATGTTGAGCCCACAGAAGGGTGATGTCAGTTTCTTCTCTGAGGTTTTGATCTGGGAAATGAGGGCCCAGTGGGCACGATAACATGTGTTTCATTGTTTATGGTGTTGCCCAACATGGTCATTCAGTGTTGGTGGCTAATCACCATTTATGGCTGTTATATCTCCAGTTTTGTCCCCTTTTACTCTTACTCTGTTTAAGGTTACTCAGTCCTTCCCAGTGAAGGTTCTTCTTCCACTGGCCAGCGCCTCGTTGTATGGCCAATAAAAATTTCCCACCACTTTAGCTTGTGAGCATCTGCCAAGATTTGTTCTAGTCCATCCACTGTCGCGAAGCTTTTGCGGGATTTCAGAATTTGCCTTGCTTCTTAATGATTGTGGAGTGGAGGTCAGGGGTCATTAATTTGTTTATTCAGTGTTTGCTTCCGTTTCTCTTCTGATATGGTGTGGTGGGGTACCAACTATTTTATATTAAGATGCCTCTGAACTGCGAACATTGAGTCATACAGTGCCCTTGTCCACACCAAGGGCATCCCTCTCGTGTCTATTTCCTATTTGTTCCAACAGAGGAACTTACCTCGAACTACTTTCATAGGAGTTACCTGGAACCTCCTCTCAAACGACCAGAGTTTTGTGTAGTTTACCTTACTCCCGTTTTCTGTAATGGTTGGCCTAGGCGGAAGGATACTTGCCCTGAGGGCAATGCCGAGGCAGGCCACATGTGAGCTTGGGTCGCGACCTTCAGTAAGTTCTCTGGTCGCGTCGTGATATCATCTCGACGCTCTTCATATCTCAGTGAGCAAGCCGTTACTTCGAAGTGACTAACTTGTTTCTTACCAGTTCTTGTTCCTTTCTGGTCTATTTCCTTCCCTCACTTTGGGTCACTGAAGGACACTCTAGATAGGGTCAGGGGCTTCTGCAACATCCTCAACTAAGTCAACCAGATCCTTCAGCCGGGTCCTACCCTTTGCATTTTCTTGATGATATGGTTCTCACGCAAACATCTTTCTTGCAGGTGCTGGGGCAACTTCTTCCAGATGGTGTGTGAACCAGCTGCATTGTAAACCTCACTCCCTTGTCCCATATTTTTCAAGGTCTGCTGACAGCGTTTCAGATCATCAACAAAATCTTTTAGTTCCATTGGTCCCTTTAAGTACGTCCTGTCTGTGATGTTGCGGATCCATTTCTTCGAGATTTTATAATTGTTTCCGTATCTGTCTTCTAAAATCTCCTTTGGCTGTACATGTCCATCTTCTGGGTTCACGGTCTCACAATTTTTTATTCTCCTGTTACAGTACTCCAATAAATAGGACAGCTTACATGCAGTCTGTGTTGTTGTTACCGACTGTAGTACAGAAACTCCTAATGAAGGGCCAATATTGCAAAGAATCATCATCAAAAGGCTTGTTGTGGCCTGATTGGTAACGTCTCTGCCTGGTGATCGTCAGACGCAGATTCGAGTCCTGCTGAAACTTGTTAGTTCCTTTAGTATCTGTAACCTAACCATCCTTGTGAGCTAAGGATGGGGGGTTGGGAGGAGCCTATAGGTCTATCTGCTGAGTCATCAGTAGCCATTGTTTAGCCCTCCCTGGTCCTAGCTTGGGTAGAGAAGGGTATTGGGCGCTGATCGTATGGTCAATCTCTAGGGGATTGTCCTTCTTGCTAGGGCAATATCACTGTCCCTTGCCTCTGCCATTTATGAGCGCCCTTTAAGCATTTAAATTCTCGGCAAAAGTAAGTCTTCCATGCTCTTCTGTTGTACTCGGAACTCATTCAACACTTCTCCATCAACTGCAATTACTGAATTCACCCAACTCATCTGTTCAACTTCTTCTGATGATAGTACCCAAGGTTTCCATGATGTTCTTGAAGTTCTGGTAAAGTTCTCGTGAGGAACACTCCTAACAGGCATAGCTCCTCCACAATTAATGTCCCTCTGAGTAAACACAAAGGGTTTATTCAAAGAGGTACCCTTGCTTTCGGTTTCAGAATGATCTCTCGTAAGTTTCTTCCAATCTCCTGACAGACTTGTATGTCCTTCTTTCTGTAGCTGCCTTTCCTTCTGAACTTTTAGCTCCTGCAGCGGACCCTTTCTGTATTCTTCAGGACCTGAACATTTCTGTTGTAGCATTCCTCAAGTGATGTCAAATCAGGGGCCGTGTGAGGCACGTCACTGGCCAAAGTGTCGTCATCCATTCTGGCAAACTCGCCTTCATCTTCTCCTTCACCCATCTCTTCTTCTCCAGCAATCCACATGCAGATAGCTTGTTTAAAGTCCTCAGTCTCAGTGAGAATGTTATTATTATTATATTACTGTATTATTATTATTATTATTATTATTATTATTATTATTACTAGCTAAGCTACAACCCTTGTTGGAAAAGCAGGATGCTATAAGCTTGAAGGCTCCAACAGGGAAAAATAGCCCTGTAGTGAGGAAAGAAAATAAGGAAATAAATCAACTACAAGAGAAGTAATAAACAATTGAAATATATTCTAAGAACATTAACAACAGGGAAATAAATGTTTCATATATAAACTATAAAAACTTATAAAAAACACTTAGATCAGTTACAGCAATCTGGAATGTACGACCATTTACAGCGATTGAGAACCACTTGACCTGGGACAATAATCGTAACTTACAGTTGTGCCTAAAGTGAGCATCACCTAGTCACGGGGGAACTTCTATACTGTTGTTTGTTTGTTGCTGTTAAATGTTCTTTGCCAGCGCTCCTACTGCCTAAGAGAAGGAGGAAGGAATCACCAAAGAACAGGACAACCAATTTGAAAGTCTCCCGAGACTTCAGCCGATTCCTTTATATGATTTCGTGGGAGGAACAGTCTCCTTCATCCTTCTCCTCTCCCGCGATGTTCCCAAGACGCTTTGCTGTGACCATCACGCTAGATCTTACTTACCAATACAGCTCTTCAATCTACATCTTCCCGCGCTCAGAGATCTATCCATGACTGAGTTTACCAGACATGAAGATCTTCCATCTCAGTCAGCTTGAAGAGTTGGAACAGGCAACTTCTCAAATTTCATCTCGGCACTCGTATAAATGCTAAGGGGCCACAATGTAGGCAAGGATCTTCTCCATCCAATTCTTATGTGTATTGGTATTATCTTCATGGAGAAATAGTGCAAGAAGGTTTTAGATACAACCACTTTTAGTTTAGTTTGGCAGTTCCAACTACCTATGAGTAATGGAATTCTTTAAACTGTTGAGAGATAGGTTCCTGATTCATGCACTTTTTGCAGACATCCTCCCCTAGTCGATAAAACCAGAAGAGTCTCCACGCTGATGGTATGGACCCTGATGGAGACTCAAACACGAGGACACGACATCCCCACACCGGAATGAGCTTCCGTGGAAGCGGTTTCCAAGGGCATCCTCCAACCTACATCCATTTTCTATTATTATTATTATTATTATTATTATTATTATTATTATTATTCTTAATATTATTACTAGGTAAGCTACAACTCTAGTTGGAAAAGTGGAATGCTATAAGCCCAAGGGCTCCAACAGGGAAAAATAGCCTAGTAAGGAAAGGAAATAAAGAAATAAATAAACGATATATGAACATTTGAAATAAAATATTTAAAAAAAAAAACATCAAAACTTATTTCATATATAAACTATAAAAAGACTTATGTCAGCCTGTTCAACATAAAAACATTTGCTACAAGTTTGAACTTTTGAAGTTCTACTGATTCAACTACCCTATTAGGAAGATCATTCCACAACTTGGTCACAGCTGGAATAAAACTTCTAGAATACTGTGTAGTATTGAGCCTCATGATGGAGAAGGCATGACTATTAGAATTAACTGTATACTTAGTATTACAAACAAGGTGGAACTGTGTGAGAAGATCTGAATGTAAAGGATGGTCAGAAATATGAAAAAATTTTTATGCAACATGCATAATGAACTAATTGAACGACGGTGGTGGATGGTCGCAGTCATGTGTTACAATATAACCCGGGACAAGAAGTACACAGACTTAGTTTTTTAGATACACCTTTTTTCTGTCCCATGGGGCATTTGAAACTCAGAGGAGAGGTAAAACAGTTGCCTTCCCCTATGGTGGACAAGGGAGCCATGATTGTACATTCCTCACGAAATGCATTTTGATGAGTGCTCCAGCCCGGTTCCCACTGAGGGAACAATATCAGGGCATTAATGGTTGAAGGTGCGAATAGGTCTCCTATTTCACCGATCATTTACCCTTAAGCGCCTAGACCCTTCGAGGATAATTATACAGAGATCCCCAACTCATCTTTAGTGGGTGCTGAGGAAGTCTCTTGCAACCTACAGGTCCAATCTACTCCTCCAGGCTCTTCCTGCCCTAGAAAGGCTCAGACACCACCCCGTCCCTCCATCTTTCACCCTCAACTTGTTTTCGAATTAGATGGATAAAAGATGGTAATACAGAAAAGATTCCAGAATTTAGTCTGTATTTAGTGACTTCCTGCATATCATGAGTTGGAGGTTGATTGACACAAGGACAACATTCCAGACTTACTTGTTATCACCTGTGATCTACCAGAACTCGACCTTTACAAATAGGAATGGATGCAACACAAGCCAAATTTACATACTCCTACTGTCTTATCCTACGAATGGAATAGTGGACAGGGAACAAAGATGCCATTCAGGACGGGCACAGCTAGCATCATACTGTCCTTCATTAGGAATGGAGACCTGCCCATCTCCATAGACCTGAAAGACGCGTGTCTTCGGATCCGTTCTCTCTGTAGTACATTAAGGTTTCTCCGATGCTTCTTTTGGAAAGGTATCTACCAGTCTAAAGCCAGGTTCTTTGGTTTGGCTATCACACTCTAAGTGTTCATTCGAGTCTTCAAGCCAGTCTCTTTTTGAACAATTGCAGTCCACACTTGTCTACCGATGAGTCTCGTCGATTGCCCCTTCTACCCTCCTTTCCATATATCCTTTCCTCACTGGGCTATTTTTCCCTGTTGGAGCCCTTATAGAGCTTACAACTATTCTTTTCCAGCTAGGGTTGTAGCTTAGCTAGTAATAATCATGATGATGATAATACAGGGCAGTCTTTTCAACATTATTACAGACTTCCTTTTTACGTCTCATTGTGCTGATTGAGATATATTGGAGGAATTTCTTTAGAACTCCCAGACAGAGGTTGGAATTAGTAAGACTGTGAATACCTTAGCATGACAGCTAGTGTGTGCTTACCGGCAAACGATCGTAGCATCGGAGTAAACGCTACTATTCCTAAACTGCCTTCCAGATCGAGAAAGACAACAAGAAAGGTACTCCTTCATGCCCGCCTATCCCATTGATCGCTGCAATAGTTCCTGAAGCTTTACTGGTTAGCGACTAGCATTCCCCTTACCCTCAGAGGGCAGGGGAGCTGTGACAACAGGAAAATGAGAGAGCTAGACAAATTTTCTCATGAGTACAGATAAAGTACAGGTACTGTACTCTTCTCTCAGAATCTGATGTTCAATGTAGTAGCAGAGAAAGGATGAGGCACCCACCTGAGTTTCCTTTTATGAAGGAATGCCCCTGCTTTTCAGCCCACTGGGAATGCTTGCAGTGCTGCAACACTACAAGCTTTTCAAAGAGTTTGAAAGACCACTTTTTAGTAATGACAACAATGCTTCCATTCTTGGCATAAATTACAACCCCTTCGCAAGCAGATGCATTTCGGGAGTAGATGATGCGATAGAGATTTGCCCGGTTCTTTCGGGTAAAAGAACTGTTCGAGTAAACATGCTTAATTGACAGAGTCCCCGTATATAGTTCTTATATTATCCCTTACAGTCCGTATGCAGGTCATTAGGAGGCTGAAACGAGTCATCATTTTTTCTCGAATGGTGAACGCCAAACGGGTTCGAATCCCGCTCAAACTCGTTAGTCCCTTTAGTCGCTGCAACCTCACTATCCTTGTTAGCTAAGGATGGGGTGTTTGGGGGAGCCTATAGGTCTATCTGCTGAGTCATAAGCAGCCATTGCCTGGCCCTTCTTGGTCCTAGCTTTGGTGGGCTCGGGCGTTGATCATATGTATATATGGTCAGTTTCTAGGGTATCGTCTGGCTTAATACAGCAATATTACTGTCCCTTGCCTCTGCCATTCATGAGTAGCCTTTAAACCTTTAAATTGGAACAATGTTTTTTGACATTGCCAGGTTTAGTAAACAAGCCAGTCTTGGATATACAGACATCCTCTTCCCAAAGGATATGTCTCCTATTAGAATCACACTTTCTGCTTCAACCACTCCGCACGTCTTAGGCTGAAGGTTAGAGTGAGAGCTCATCGGCTTCCCTGCCACATGGTAGTAACTAACGCCACCTCGTTTAAGTTTTAACTGCTGAATCCAGCGTCGCTGATAGCATACGTCTATCGAAGGACTTGGTTTTTATGGTTAGGAAAAATACAAAATACTTTAGAAATTTTTTATTTTATACCGTACGCAAATCAAATGACATATTTTATATTCATAAAAGATTTTATGATGCGTGAATTAACCGAGTTATTTTTATAGAGGATTTTATTATGAGTAAATCAAGTGGTTCCTTTTTATCGAGAATTTTATTGTGCGTGAATTAACTGGCTTTTTATCGAGTAGTTTATTTTGAATAAATCAACTTTCTTCTTTTTTTAAGACTGTTTAATTATGTGCAAATCAGCTAACTTCTATTTAAAGAGAACTTTATAATTTGCAAAAATCTACAAGCATTCTCAGTACATACTTAGGTTAACTCAACAATACTCGAGAGATTCGCTGACTGAGAAAGGTGGGCGGGATTGAATCATAATCTAAACTCGAGGACTATTCGAATTAAGGTCTCGGGTAGTTTGTAGCGCTACGGCCAAGCGTCCTAATTTGCTTTTTATCGCTCCGACTGTTATCTTGTATAGAATAAAAACGTTTTGAAATGGTCTACGGATCTTAAATATGTGCTTAAACGCACACTTTTATGTTTTTTGCCGAAAACCCTAAATTACCTGAAAATTTATGTGGCTCGAGTTCTTACTCCGGCCATGAATCTTCTCGCTCCCGTAGTAGGTAAAGGGGGGGGGGTCCGGGGGGGCAAAGCCCCCCTGGGTAAGGATACGGCTTTTAGCATAGGTTAGGTGGGTTTTTTAAGTTAGCTTCTCCCTCCAAAATCGTTTTTAGAACGACGGCCACAGTTCAGAACATTCCAGTTTTCTACGAACTCGATTTTAGTATGACGGCCACAGTCCACCCCCCTTTATAATATTCCCATTTTCTATGAATGAAAACGGATCTGGCCGTCACCCTACAAAGGCTCCAAGGTCTCGTACTTTGAAAACATTTTGTTCTAGTCAATTGGACTTAATGTTCTTACAGTGTTTGATTGAATGTGTAGTCTTTGGCTTAAGGGGTACGGAAATGTACACATTGATGTTTTGTAGAGTGCAAATGTGTAGTCTATTACTACTTATACATGCATGCTTTTCCTCCGAATTGATTGCTATAGTTGGACTTCATTGGTGCAAATGCTGTATTTTCTCATTGGATGATTATTATTAAGTTAATCTCATTTTATAGTTATCAATCATTTTTATTCTTTTTTTTTATATATGGTCAAGACTTTTAATGTCTGTTAGTAGTATTTGTAAGTAACTTTTGGTTAGAAAATTATACTTGGTTGTATTCTTTACTTGGGTCCTTAAGCCTGATAAGAACATGGCTCATAATATGAATTAAGTACAAGAAGCATACGGTATTATTTTTACTGAAAGCATAGGGGATTATTTTTACTGAAAGCATATGGGATTATTTTTACTGAAAGTGTATGGGATTATATTTACTGAAAGTATATGGGATTATGTTTACTGAAAGCATACAGGATTATTTTTATAGAAAGCATACAGGATTATTTTTACTGAAAGCATATGGTATTATGTTTACTGAAAGCATACAGGATTATTTTTATAGAAAGTATACAGGATTATATTAACTGAAAATATATTAGGTTACTTCAAACTATATATATTGAGGTGTAGGCTAAACTAGCACTTCTATGTGAGGAGACACATCTGATAATATTCGATGTTCCTCGGTAAACGATGGGTTCTTTAATGTGGTGGTGCCACTTACGGGACACATCCGACGATCAGTTGGGGTTACTGGGACGAGGCCTAGCCAGGTGTGTCCCTGCTGCCTTTCAATGGCGAGAAGTGCCATGCGTCAGTGCTCCAGGGCGGCAGTGACCGCGTCAATACGTTTTCCTCAGGTTGTTTGGTTGCTGGCGAGAGATTTTCCATTTAGTTGGTGGATTTTTCTGCATTTGTAAAGCGGCAATCATCACCAGTAGGGTCTGTTCATTGTGGGAAATATCACATCACGAAAAACATCATCAGAGTTTTTCTGAACTGTAATATTTTCCCCATTTTGGGTTATTCGCCAATGAGTTCTCTCTCCGTCTGTTCTGGTCTATCCGACCCCAGGTAGTTTAGAGTGCCCATGTATTGTAACGACTGAACAGTAAAGTAAAAGGATTTTTAATTGTTAACGAAATTTCTCCTGTTATTCCTTCGAGCAATTAAGTATGGAATAGGATTATGCAAGCGAAGGTGGTATCCATGTTATTGCGTCATTACAATCTGTAGTTTTATCGTTACGAGCGTTGATTTGACAACCTTTTAACTTTTTACTAATTAAAGAATTTAGTCCATTTTCCATATTTTTTTTTTTGGAAGAGCAAAATTTATATACTGAATACAAAAATATTCAAATCGAACCATGTCCTATTCTTCATTTTATTATTATTATTATTATTACTTGCTAAACTACAACCCTAGTTAGGAAAGCAGGATGCTTTAAGACCAGGGACTCCAACAGGGAAAATAGCCCAGTGAGGAAAGGAAACTAGGAAAAATTTTAAGAACACCAACAACATTAAAATAAATATTTTTTATATAAACTATAAAGACTTTAACAAAACAAGAGGAAGAGAAATAATATAGAATAGTGTGCCCGAGTGTACCTTCAAGCAGAGAACTCTAATCCAAGACAGTGGAAGACCATGGTACAGAGGTTATGGCACTACCCAAGACTAGAGAACAATGGTTTGATTTTGGAGTGTCCTTCCCCTAGAAGAGCTGCTTACCATAGCTAAAGAGTCTCTTCTACCCTTAACAAGAGGAATCTAGCCACTGAACTATTACACTGCAGTGGTTAACCCCTTGAGTGAAGAAGAATTGTTTGTTAATCTCAGTGTTGTTAGGTGTATGAGGATAGAGGAGAATGTGTAAAGAATAGGCCAGACTATTCTTGACTTATTTTATTCTGTAAACCATATATATTCCATGAGGTCTCATTTAGTAGTATGGATTGATTCCATCGGCTTTCTTGAGAGAATCACGAATGCTTAAGGAAATCTTACGCTTCACAACAAAGGAGGATAGAGACGTATGGGTGTTTAGTTAATGAGGGATCAAGAAAATATTGGAACCAGAACATTTGATGATTTTTTTACCAAAGGTCCTCAAGATATTCATAGATAAAAACACAAATCCAACTAAAAATAACAAAGATAAGATAAAGAAATATTCTAATAAAACAGTATTATATCATTTAATACAGTGAACAAAAGAATATTTGAAATAACCTTTCTATTCAATTCGAAACAGGAATTTTTTGTTGACTTCTGTAGATAGAAATCAACATGGGAATCAGTTTGGGTCAACCCTAGACCAAAATTTAACAAATACGACTTATAAACGATTCGATTTCCAAACAGCTTCATGGAACCTATTAAGTTTGTAATTTGAGGAACTTCTGTATGGTAATTGAAAATAAAAACCAATTTGATAAAAGTCTCGATTGTCAAAAATTATATAATTTGTTCCTTAGTGTCCGTAGCTTCTCTGAAATTTGTTGTCAACCATCGTCCTTCCTCGCTGCGAGTTACAAACTCTTTAGTTGGGACGGTTCAAGTATGTCAGTGTTTTAGTAGCCTTGCTTATCTATTCATGTGTCTTAATTGTGTTTTTGAATCAGATTTTTTGTTTACGGAATTGTATTCAAAACAATTTCTATTATTTCTTTTATTGCTGCACAAAGCATAAAATAGATTGCTATATTATTATTATTATTATTATTATTATTAATTGCTAAGCTACAACCCTAGTTGGAAAAGCAGAATGCTATAAGCCCAGGGCCTCCAACAGGGAAAATAGCCCAGTGAGGAAAGGAAACAAGGAAAAATAAAATACTTAAAGACCAGTAACACTAAAAAAATATCTCCAATATAAACTACGAAAACTTTAACAAAACAAGAGGAAGAGAAATAGGATTGAATAGTGTGCCCGAGTGTACCCTCAAGCAAGAGAACTCTAATCCAAGACAGTGGAAGACCATGATACAGAGGCTATGGCACTACCCAAGACTAGATAACAATGGTTTGATTTTGGAGTGTCCTTCTCCTAGAAGAGCTGCTTACCATAGCTAAAGAGTCTCTTCTACCCTTACCAAGAGGAAAAAGGCCACTGAACAATTACAGTGCAGTAACCCCTTAGGTGAAGAAGATTTTCAATAGAAAATATCAATAAATTAAGGCAATCCCCAAAGAAATATTACTGACAGTTCTAAAATTCCTTCAAGAGATATCAGAGGATTATACAGTTAAAGAATTTGAGACTAAAGATAATCGACAAGAAGCAAGGGAGATAAAGCCCTTAGAAAGATCTACACTTTATAAGTATTGTAATCTTAAAGGGTCTATGGTACAACACTCCTATAGGGTTAAACTTCCTAATTTGAGATGTGATATCTTCAAAACTATGCCTCTGTATTTCTGCATCCATCGTCTTCTTCTGTTCTACTTTTATATCCGTTCATGACCGCAGGAATTATTTCTGCTTTTGCTAGAAAGAACGATACCTTCTTTGCCGTACCTTTAGGTCGGCCATCTTTTTCACTGGACTTCAAGTCTAAGATTGATAAAACTCTTTTGGAGACTCAAAGACGGGGCCTTTCTGTATATCTAACGTCATCTGGGTTCAATAAATAAATTTTGGACAGATTTGTGAGTCGGATAACCTGTTGCTAATTCCATCCTGTCTCCGACTCTCCCGCTCTCTTTGCATTGGATCCTTCTTGCTGGTTATGTTTTCTATTTTTGCCTACGCATACACTGACTTTGCAGATTCTCCTCTGTCCTCATACACTTGACAACACCGAGATTACCAAACAATTCTTCTTCACTCAAGGGGTTAACAACTTTAATATGACTGTTTAGTGGCTACTTTCTCTTGGTAAGGATAGAAGAGACTCTTTGGCTATGGTTAGCAGCTCTTCTAGGAGAAGGTCACTCCAAAATCAAACCATTGTTCTTTGATCTTGGGTAGTGCAAAAGCCTATGTACAACGGTCTTTCACTGCCTTGGGGTAGAGTTCTCTTGCTTGAGGATACACTTGGGTGCACTATTCTATCTTATTTCTCTTGTTTTTTTTTTTAATTTTTTATACTGTAGTTTATATATGAAAGATTTGTTGTGATGTTCTTAAAATATTTTATTTTAATTGTTAATAACTTCTCTTGTAATTTCTTATTTTCTTTCCTCGCTGGGCTATTTTCCCTGTTGGAGCCCTCGGGCTTATAGCGTTCTGCTTTTCCAACTAGGGTTGTAATTTAGCAAGTTAGAATAATAATAATAATAATAATAATATTATGTACAATAGGAGACTGCGTACCAGTGACTGTCTTCTTCAATTTAATCTTCATAGCCTCACTTTTTAAGTTTTGAATAACTGTCTAGGAAGAAGAGCGTGTAATATCTGTTCCTTTCTCAAAATAGATGACTCCTCTTCATGCCAACCATATTAACCCTTTTACCCCCAAAGGACGTACTGGTACGTTTCACAAAACTCATCCCTTTACCCCCATGGACGTACCGGTACGTCCTTGCAAAAAAATGCTATAAAAATTTGTTTTTCATATTTTTTGATAATTTTTTGAGAAAATTCAGGCATTTTCCAAGAGAATGAGACCAACCTGACCTCTCTATGACAAAAATTAAGGCTGTTAGAGCAATTTAAAAAATATATACAGCAAAATGTGCTGGGAAAAAAATAACCCCTTGGGGGTTAAGGGATGGAAATTTCCAAATACCCCGGGGGTAAAAGGGTTAAAATAGCGACAGAATGAAGCATTCCACCCGGTCTTACCCACATCAACTTGCCTATACACGGCTATTTCATATGTGATGCATGTTAAAAATCCTTCTATTTTAAAATTTTGATGATAATCTTTTCATTATTACTACTATTACTAGCTTAGCTACAATCCTAGTTGGAAAAGCTGAATGCTATATGCCCAAGGGCACCAACAGGGATAATATCCAGTGAGGAAAGTAAATTATAAAATAATAGATTACAGTATATGAAAAGTCGTCGTCGTCGGCGGCGCCCACTCGTGTCCGAGTATTGGGTTCTGTCGTTAGCCATCAGCCTCCTATCTATGGGGTGGGTGCTTATGTCTGATGTGGCTGTTAAGTCCTAGTCTGTGGTGGAAGAGTCGCGGACAGTGTTCACAAGGGAGGGTAGGTGGTGGGCGGGGCTGTTCTAATCACTCTCTCCTTCTTCTCCTCCTAGCCTCCTCATTTTGTCTCCTCCTCTCCTCGAAGTCCACGGTGCCATGGTGTACTGTACTTCTCCAGGTTTTCCTGTCCCTGGCTGTTTCTTCCCATGAGGAAGGATCGATGTCAGTTAGAGCCAGGGTGCGCTTTAGTTGATCTTTATTGCGCATTTTCGGGGCTCCTCGTGGTCTGGTGCCCTGGGTCAGTTCTCCGTAGAATATTTTCTTTGGGAGCCTAGATGGATCCATCCTATGCACGTGTCCTATCCAGCGGAGGCGGTGGTGGATGATGGTGGCCTCCACGCTGGTCAGCGAGGCACGTTCTAAGACTTCAATGTTGGTGGTGTGGCTCTCCCAGGGGATTTTCCAGATCTGCCTCGGTTTCATTTGTTGGAAGCGTTCTAGGTTTTTAATATCGTTTTTATATAGCGTCCATGTTTCACATGCATACAGGAGCGTGGAGAGGACTACTGCCCTGAACACCATTATTTTGGTGGTCATTGTCAGTGCGTGGTTGTTAAATACACAGGAGTTGAGTCGGCCAAAAGCGGAGTGGGCTGCCCTGATCCTGTTCTCTTTTTGCTTGTGGGAGCTGATGTTAGGGTGCTCCCTAGGTAGGAGAACTGGTCCACCTGTTCTAACGGATGGTCATTCATTGTGATATTGAAGTTTGGGAGCATCAGTCCTGGTGGATGTTGGACGAGGGTCTTGGTTTTATCTATGTTGACTTGCATCCCAAAACGTTCGTAGGCAGAGTTGTATGCATCAGCTAACGACTGCAGGTCCTCTGCCGTCTGACCTGGGGTGGCATTGTCGTCAGCATACTGCAGTTCTCGCACTGCACACAAGGTGGTCTTAGTTCTGGCGCGGAGTCTGGCGAGGTTGAAAGCGCCTCCATCCATGCGGAAACGTAGGTCGACTGAGGGTGTGTCTGGGGGAATCTCGTTGAGCATTGCTGCGGTGTATAGCGAGAAACACGTTGGGGCCAGAACACAGCCCTGCTTCAGGCCGCCGTTGATGGGGAATGGGTCTGAAAGAGAGTTCTGGTGGCAGACTCTCCCAACCATTCCGTCATGGAGGGCACGCACCAGCTTGATAAAATCGGGTGGGCAGCCATATCTTTTGAGGACAGACCATATGGCAGATCGAGGTACTTTGTCAAAGGCCTTTTTCAAATCCCAGAAGATGAACATTATGGGCTGTTGTTGTTCGAGGCTCTTCTCTTGTAGTTGTCGCATATGAAAAGTAATGAATAAAGAATATAAAATGCCTTAAGATTAGTAACAAGGTTAAAATAAATCTGTCATATATACTCTATGAAGATGTTTATGTCAGCCTGTTGAACGGGAAACATTCTCTGCAACTTTGAACTTCTGAAGTTCCTCCGATTCAACTGCCAGATTAGGAAGATCATTCCACAATCTGGTCACAGCTGGAATAAAGCTTCTAGAATACTGTGAAGTATTGAGCCTTATGATGGAGAAGGATAGAACTAACTGAATACATCGTATAGGGATGTACAGTCTGGTAAAATCTGAAGTTGTTTTGCTTTGGGGCTTAAGCACTGTATGGCTGAACATTTTGCTTGGTACGCAAACCATGGCGGTATTTCCAAGGTTTAAGAGAAATTTCATGACCTTTCCTTACTCGCTGGATAGTTGCAGCAGAGCTATCTGTTTATATGTCATCCGAAATGCCTCTTGCCTCGGAGGAACAGTTGTGTACTTTTTGAGTGTCTGCATCCTGCTACACCTTCCAAAGACTTCAAGAGTGTGATGTCCTCAGAAACAGCCTGCCGCCGAGCCCTAGGAAGGATCCTGAAGTCCAAAACAGCAAGACGTTGGATAGAAATCCCCACTTGATCATGAAGGTGGGAATCCTAAGAAGAATACAGGTACTCATACACTTTCAATGGGTTTCCGTCTTGAAAAAATATCATAAAATGAGACCGTATGCCAAGTTAAGCCTAGCCAAGCATGAGTAAACTGAATTGTTAACCCTTTTACCCCCAGGCTATTTGGAAATTTCCAACTCTTAACCCCCAGGGGGTTATTTTTTTCCCAGCACATTTTGCAGTATATCTTTTTTAAATTGCTCTAACAGCCTTAATTTTTGTCATAGAGAGGTCAGGTTGGTCTCATTCTCTTGGAAAATGCCTGAATTTTCTCAAAAAATTATCAAAAATATGCAAAAAAAAATTTAAATAGTATTTTTTTGCAAGGACGTACCGATACGTCCATGGGGGTAAAGGGATGAGTTTTGTGAAACGTACCAGTACGTCCTTTGGGGGTAAAAGGGTTAAGAATATTTATTCATGTTTCTATTGCAATTTTCAGTTTTCATCTATCTTTATTCCTCCGTTTGTTATGCAAAACATCAAGTTCTCACCGTAAGAAGGTTTGCCTATCTGGAGCCTGATAAAGATTTTGTAACCAGACGGCCAACATTATAACGGAAACCATTTACCATATGTATATGAAGGATGACAGTGCTATAATTATATAAAGAAAAGATAAAACATATGTGTCTCGTATTCAGTAGCTACACCCTTTAAAGGAATATCAATGTTTATAAGACAGTGGACTGCAAAACACAAACTTTGCTCCATGATTTATTCCTTTAGGGCACGGTGAATAGGTCTTGGTATGTGTCTCGTGTTTTTAGAATGCATGTGTATTACGCAAGTTGCATCTTTGAGATAGCCTCGTAAGGTAACTACAATTTCTAGAGGCTCACGCACAACGGAAACTTCATGCTTTAGGCTGCGCCAAGTTTGAAAGGGAACTTTAGAAAAAATGAAAAAATTTTTCGTTGTACCGAGGGTTTTGTACTTTTGAGAAGACTTCTCTAACACTGGATACACAACTGCTAAAAACATTAATGCCAGACTATACGAAAGCTATTTTCGAAGCCTTACATGACGCCCAACTTTCTGTGTTTGTGCGTGCGTCCTCCATATTCTCGACTTTAACCATAGCTTAGTCGAGTCATGCATTTACGACGGCCTCATTTGGTTACTGGTTCCACTGTTTAATGGGATCCTCTCTCTCTCTCTCTCTCTCCTCTCTCTCTCTCCTCTCTCTCTCTCTCTCTCTCTCTCTCTCTCTCTCTCTCTCTCTCTCTCTCTCTCTCTCTCAAAAGTATTTCTACATGGCATTGAGAGTAGAACAAATTAGGTTAAGAGCATGCACAGCTAGAGAATCTCCAGATCTTTTGTATATCAGAAGCCAGTTCCTCCACTGTGCATAAAAAATGGACGGCAACTAACCTAAACTTCTCCCCCCCCCCACTAACCTAACCTACAAGCCATGACCTTACATACTTACTTAGAGGGGGGCACCTAACCACCCCTTGTGAGCCCCCTTACACTGCCGTATTCTTCGTCAGCCATCATCATAGATATAAGTGGCCGTTATCATACATACACCCAGTGTCACATTTTATTAAGAAAAGCTACTGTATGATATTTAAATTGAATATAAACCATGGACATATTCTCATAAGTGTGTTCCAGTGTGTTCATAGCCCAAATGGAACATTCAAATTGCTTCACATTAAGTTTGTAACGGCTGGACTGAAATTTATCCCCATTTCCGTACAGCACGGAGCTTTTATTTCACGGTTGTTATAATCCTTCAATTTTACAATGTATTGCCTGCTTGCTTCCTACTTCACAAATAAATTTTCCGTATAGTTCGACATCTATATCTCGTTATAGCATAACCAATGTACGAGTATTAGCAGCTGAGCCCTATCTTGTGTTACTAGTTCTGTTATTAACATAATAAATTCTGCTGCCCACGTAATTTGTCTGAAGGTAACGCTGGTAACGATGTAGTCAAAAATAGTGATTTTCCATAGAAAAACATGAGTAGATAACGTCACGTCACTCTGGAATTAGCGGTTCTTTGCACATGCTATGACGATTAGCTATCGATGTCTCATATGGCTTAAAGACAGCGTTATATTAATCTAGTATTTGAACCTATTCAACATAATCCTTTCAGCTATCCGTAAGATTTCCTTTATCAACCATCTGCAAGATTAATTTTATCAACCATCCACAAGATTTCGCTTGTCAACATCCGCAAGATTTCCTTTATCAACCATCCATAAGATTTCCCTTATAAGCCATCCACAAGATTTCCCTTATAAGCCATCCACAAGATTTCCCTTAACATCCGCAAGATTTTCTTTATCCACCATCCACACGATTTCCCTTAACATCCCCAAGATTTTCTTAATCGACCATCCACAAGATTTCCCTTATCAATATCTACAAGATTTCCTATATTAACCATCCACAAGATTTTCCTTATCAACCATCCACAAGATTTCCCTTATCAATATCCACAAGATTTCCCTTATCAATATCCACAAGATTTCCTATATTAACCATCCGCAAGATTTCCCTTATCAACATTTGCAAGATTTCATTTATCAACCACCC
Source organism: Palaemon carinicauda (assembly GCF_036898095.1). Taxonomy (NCBI): domain Eukaryota; kingdom Metazoa; phylum Arthropoda; class Malacostraca; order Decapoda; family Palaemonidae; genus Palaemon; species Palaemon carinicauda. The sequence goes on from NC_090767.1 coordinate 10,270,924, forward strand.
GTAAGCTTTTCCTTATCAACGATCCACAAGATTTCTTTTATCAACCATCCGTAAGATTTCCTTTCTCAACCATCCACAAGATTTCTCTTATCAACCATCTGCAAGATTTCCTGTATCAACCATCCTCAAGATTTCCCTTATCAACATTCACAAGATTTCCTTTATTAACATCCACAAGATTTCCTTTATTAACCATCCACAAGATTTCTCTTATGAGCTAACCGTAAGATTTCCTTTATCAACCATCCACAAGATTTTCTTTATCAACATCAGCAAGATTTCTTTTATCAACCATCCACGTGATTTCCCTTATCTACATCTGCAAGATATCCTTTATCAACCATCCACAGATCCCTTATCGATGACTGCTAGATTTCCTTTAGCAACCATCCACAAGATTTCCCTTATCAACATCGGCAAGATTTCCTTTAGCAACCACCCACAAGATTTCCCTTATCAGCCATCTGTAAGATTTCTTTGGTCAACCATCCCCAAGATTTCTGTTATCAACCATCTGCAAAATATCCAGTATCAACCATCCACAAAATTTCCCTTATAACATCCGAAAGATTTCCTTTATCAGCCATCCACAAGATTTCCCTTAACAACAATATGCAAGATATCCTATATCAACCATCCGTAATCTTTCTATAATAACATCC
>NC_090767.1:10276585-10304085 GCF_036898095.1 Palaemon carinicauda
TATTATTATTATTATTATTATTATTATTATTACTCGCTAAGCTACAACCCTAGTTAGAAAAGCAATATGCTATAAGCACAGGGTCCCCAACAGGAAAAATAGCCCAGTGAGGAAAGGAAACAAGGAAGAATAAAATATTTTAAGCAAAGTGACAACATTATAATAAATATTTCCTATATAAACTATAAAAACTTTAACAAAACCACAGGAAGAGAAATTAAATGGAATAGTGTGCCCGAGTGTACCCTCAAGCAAGAGAACTCTAACCCAAGAGACAGTGGAAGACCATGGTACAGAGGCTATGACACTATCCAAGACTGTAACAATGGTTTGATTTTTGGAATATCTTTCTCCTAGAAAAGCTGCTTACCATAGCTAAAGAGTCTCTTCTACCCTTAGCTCACAAGGATGGTGAGGTTGAAGACACTATAAGATATTATTGAGTTTAAGCGGGTCTTGAACTCCAGTCGAGCGGTGTGTCAGGGAAGGACATTTCCTATAGGCAAACTTAGGTTTTGTTGCTGCTTACCATAGCTAAAGAGTCTCTTCTACCCTTAGCTCACAAGGATGGTGAGGTTGAAGACACTACAAGATAGTAGTGAGCTTGATCGAGTGTTGAACTCCAGTCGAGCAGTGTGTGAGGAAGGGACATTTAGGTTTTGTTTGCCCAAGTTCTTGCAGCTTGACCCAGACTCCTACGGTTGGCTGCCAGATTCTGGCATGTTTTATTTATTATCCTGATTGTCCATTCTCCTCCTTAAATGTTGGGCTTTCTCACTTCCTACGTGTTTCCAAATCGCTCTGCTTTGAATGAGGCCTACTTTCTTGTGAGTAGTAAATGATGACGTGATATGTGGTAGGGTTGACGAGCTGTTGGTGAATCTTAGTAGATCCAGTTTTGGCGATTAATGTAAGATTGTTGGAGAAAAATTGTTGGAGATTGTCGTAAGATTGTTGGAGTATTTATGTCCTCTGTTAGAGAATAATTGTTGGAGATTTTCGTGAGACTGTTGGAGTATTTATATGTCCTGTGTCGGAGAATAATTGTTGGGGATTGTCATAAGACTGTTGGAGTATTTGTGTCCTGTGTTGGAGAATAATTGTTGGAGATTGTCGTAAGATTGTTGGAGTATTTATGTCCTCTGTTGGAGAATAATTGTTGGAGATTTTCGTGAGACTGTTGGAGTATTTATATGTCCTGTGTTGGAGAATAATTGTTGGGAATTGTCGTAAGATTGTTGGAGTATTTGTGTCCTGTGTTGGAGAATAATTGTTGGGGATTGTCATAAGACTGTTGGAGTATTTGTGTCCTGTGTTGGAGAATAATTGTTAGGGATTGTCATAAGACTGTTGGAGTATTTGTGTCCTGTGTTGGAGAATAATTGTTGGAGATTTTCGTGAGACTGTTGGAGTATTTATATGTCCTGTGTTGGAGAATAATTGTTGGGGATTGTCATAAGACTGTTGGAGTATTTGTGTCCTGTGTTGGAGAATAATTGTTGGAGATTTTCGTGAGACTGTTGGAGTATTTACACATCTTGTGTTGGAGACAGGCTCTTGGAAATTGTTATGTTGTAGTATTTATACATCTTGTGTTGGAGACAGGCTGTTGGAGATTGTGATGTTGTAGTATTTATACATCTTGCGTTGGAGACAGGCTGTTGGAGATTGTGGTGTTGTAGTATTTATACATCTTGTGTTGGAGACAGGCTGTTGGAGATTGTTATGTTGTAGTATTTATACATCTTGTGTTGGAGACAGGCTGTTGGAGATTGTGGTGTTGTATTATTTATACTTCTGGTGTTGTAGACTGATTGTTGGATCCTGTGATTTTTATAGACAGGTTAAAGTTTTACAACTTCACCCTAAATACTTCCTGGCTGGCTGACATTGAACCTTTTCTCGAAGAGAGAGAGAGAGAGAGAGAGAGAGAGAGAGAGAGAGAGAGAATCATCTTCGTCATTGTGTACAACGCCACACAGGCCACCACGTGAATTTTGTGGTGCATGGCCTTTGACTACTGGTTCATCAAATGATTATTTTTTTTTTTCAATAAAACTGAGTTGGTTGCCAGATGAAACCATGAGTTTCATTTTTATATTTGACTTCTGCGTATGTGTGTATATATATATATATATATATATAATATATGTATATATAATATATGTATATATAATATATATAATGTATATATATAATATATATAATGTATATATATAATATATATACAATATATATATATATATGTATGTATGTATATATATCTATATATAGTGTATATAAGTATTACATATGTATATAATATATATATATATATATATATAATATATGTATATATAATATATGTATATATAATATATATAATGTATATATATAATATATATAATGTATATATATAATATATATACAATATATATATATATATATATATGTATGTATGTATATATATCTATATATAGTGTATATAAGTATTACATATGTATATAATATATATATATATATATATATATACATATATATATATATATATATATTTATATATATGTATATATATCTATATATAGTGTATATATATACATATATATATACATATATATATATATATATATATACACACCTTTCTTAATGGTTACACCTTAACCTGGTGAAAGTATTTGTGTATCGCCATGATCAGCAAAGCTGTACTAGTCAGGGCAACCTATACTAGGTTGATTTGCTGTGAGCCATCAGACTAGAGGTCTCCCACCATCAACCCACAATGGCCGGTATGGGGATGAAAATGACCAGACCCTTGAAATGGCTTTTGTCCTGCGGTGGACTAGAAACGACTGTAGGTTGGCCAGGACACCAGCCACCCTTTGAGACACTACAGCTAGAACTTTAAAGGGTCCTTTGACTGGTCAGACAGTATTACATTGGATCCTTCTCTCAGGTCACGGTTCATTTTCCATTTGCCTAAACATACACCGAATAGTCTGGCCTATTCTTTACACATTTTCCCCTGTCCTCATACACCTGACAACACTAAGATTACCAAACAATTCTTCTTCTCTCAAGGGGCTAACTACTGCACTGTAATTGTTCAGTGGATACTTTCCTCATGGTAAGGGTAGAAGAGACTCTTTAGCTATGGTAAGCAGCTCTTCTAGAAGGACACTCCAAAAATCAAACCATTGTTCTCTAGTCTTGGGTAGTGCCATAGCCTCTGTACCATGATCTTCCACTGTCTTGTGTTAGAGTTCTCTTGCTTGAGTGTACACTCGGACACACTGTTCTATCTTATTTCTCTTCCTTTTATTTTGTTAAAGTTTTTATAGTTTATATAGAAAATATCAATTATAATGTTGTTACTGTGCTTAAAATATTTTATTTTTCTATGTTTCCTTTCCTCACGGGGCTATTTTTTCCCTGTTAGGGCCCATGGGCTTATAGCATCCTGCTTTTCCAACTAGGGTTGTAGTATAGCAAGTAATAATAATAATAATAATAATAATAATAATAATGATAATAATAATTTGTGTTGTTTTATATATATATATATATATATATTTCCTTTCCTCACTGGGCTATTTTTCCCTGTTGGAGCCCCTGGATTTACAGTATAGCATCATGCTTTTTCAACTAGGGTTGTAGCATAGCAAGTAATAATAATGATAATAATAATAATTTGTGTTGTTTTATATATATATATATATTTCCTTTCCTCACTGGGCTATTTTTTCCCTGTTGGACCCCCTGGGCTTATAGCATCCTGCTTTTCCAACTAGGGTTGTAGTATAGCAAGTAATAATAATAATAATGATAATAATAATAATAATAATAATAATAATAATTTGTGTTGTTTTATGTATATATATATATATATATATATAATATATATATATATATATATATATATATTTCCTTTCCTCACTGGGCTATTTTTTCCCTGTTGGACCCCCCTGGGCTTATAGCATCCTGCTTTTCCAACTAGGGTTGTAGTATAGCAAGTAATAATAATAATAATAATAATAATAATAACTTGTTACTCTCTCTCTCTCTCTCTCTCTCTCTCTCTCTCTGTGTTCGTACATACGTTACGCAAACTAAAACCCGTGATAATCACCAATAGTTTTATTCCCTCTAATAGACTGGCCAGGTGTTTTTGTGGATGCATCCACCCGTGTTTAGGCCACCGTGCCAAGGCGACTGTTAGGCCATTTCTGGGCCAGTAGGTGGCCCTCCCCACCCCCCTACCCCCCGAAAAAAATATTGGGTACTGGCAGAAGTCGACCTGACCGCCCCTGGTTGAAATCTAAAGCCAGAATTGAAACTGTGACCGTGTTGGTAAGAGGTTCGAAGTCAACCTCTGACGTTTTGTAAAAGGATACATTTTCTTTGAGTTTGTTTACATTTGAGCGGTAACTACGTCATTTCTGGAAATCGCGTTATTGCATAGTGCTTTATTTTTTTATAATTTCGTATTAAGTATAAAGTTATTTTTTATATATATATATCGCTTTATATTATATAGAAGACCTGGAGAAGAAGTCTATAAGTCTTTTATAAAGAGAAACATCATAAATCGTAAGTATTTTAAGTATTTTTATGTATATTTTTCCCGATTTTTTAATTTTTTTTTTTACTTGGTGACATTTTTGCGTATCAGGCGAGATCAGCTGATCATCGTAAATGACGATGATGTCAAAGGGAGAGAGAGAGAGAGAGAGAGAGAGAGAGAGAGAGAGAGAGGCTTTTACTTGCCAACTGCGACAGCTGTTGTTCAGTCTTTTATTTGATTTTGTTCGTATACGTCTTTTATTTTAACAACAACAACAATAATAATAATAATAATAATAATAATAATAATAATAATAATAATGTTTTGAATCGTAGTTTGGTTATTATGAAGACGTCTCTCTCTCTCTCTCTCTCTCTCTCTCTCTGTATATATATATATATATATGTATATATATAAATGTTTGTATATATATATATATATTTATATATATATATTATATATATATATATATGTGTGTGTGTATACATAATATTATTATTATTGGTATTATTATTATTATTATTATTATTATCATAATTATTATTATTACTACAAGCTAAGTTACAACCCTAGTAGGCAAAGCAAGGTTCTATAAACCTAAGGGCTCCAACAGGTAAAAATAGCCCAGTGAGGAAAGGAAACAAGGAAATAAATTAACAATAGGAGAAGTAAAGAACAATTAGAATGAAATATTTAAAAAACAATAACATTAAAATATATATTTCATATATAAACTATAAAAAACTTAAAAAAAAAAAACAAGAGGAAGAGAAATAAGATAGAATAGTGTACCCGAGTGTACCCTCAAGCAAGAGAACTCTAATCCAAGACAGTGGAAGACTATGGTACAAAGGCTATGGCACTACCCAAGACTAGAGAACAATGGTTTGGTTTTGGAGTGTCCTTCTCCTAGAAGAGCTGCTTACCATAGCTAAAGAGTCTCTCCTACCCTTACCAAGAGGAAAGTAGCCACTGAACAATTACAGTGCAGTAGTTAACCCCTTGAGTGGAATCTAAAGTTCAAAAGTTAGTTTATATATGACTGATTCATTTTAAGGTTGTTAATAATATTTTATATACATTTTTTTGTATGTAGATTATTTCTGATTATTTGCTGTTTCCCTTGTTTTCTTTTCTCACTGGGCTATTTTTCCCTGTTGGAGCCCTTGGGTTTATAGCATCGTGATTTTCCAACTAGGGTTGTAGCTTATATATATAATATATATATATATATATATATAATATATATATATATATATATATATAGTGTATAATGTATTATGTATTAATTTATATACAGTATATTTATATTACAATATATATATATATATATATATAAGCAAGTTGCATAAATTTCTATATATAATAGAACTTTAAATACAAACTCACTCTCTCTCTCTCTCTCTCTCTCTCTCTCTCTCCACGTACCCAGGTCATATTTTCAGTGCCTATAAAAACATGAGTTTTAAATATAGATGTTCTTTCTTTATTCTATCAAGGTACCAATAATTATTAATAAATTATTATTTTCATTAATAGTCGCAATTATATGGCGTCGCAAACTGAAAGGTTTCAATAATAACCTGTAGAGTATGTTTTGATTGGAAGCAAGAACGTCACATATCCCCACACGTGTGTGTCTCATACGCAACTGAGGTTTTTATTGCACAGCTTGATATATAAACACGCCTGGTCGAGTTGCCATGTACCCAATAAACCCGTTCAATTAGAATTATATCTATATATATTTACCCGTAATGGGATGTTACCATGTTAAGTACTCCTCTGTCAAGGTTAGTATGTTTACCATCCCTCCAACCCCCAACTTCCCCCCCCCCTTGGGGCACCCCCGTTTGGGGGGTGGAAGGTTGAGTTTGTTTAAAAATAGATTTTTTTGAAGGCCCTCCTGGTGGCAACACTTCCCACGCCTTACGGCGTCGCTGTAAAGTTGAGATTATTATTAATATTGTTGTGTTCTTTGATAGAGAGAGAGGCAGGGAGAGTGAGTGAGAGTATGTGAGAGAGGGAAATTCCTTGTAGCCTGTGTTCCCTCTAATTTTAAACACTCACTCTCTCCCCTCTCTCTATTTCTTAACGGAATACTTCTCCATTTAAATTTGATTTATTTGGCTGGGTTTTATATTCGCGCGCTACATGGAGATATGTCATTTCGAGAATTGGTTGGTTATTAATTTCGCGAATTTTACTGTGTTTTAATTAAGCTGTTTAATGATACCAGTTATTAATGAGAGAGAGAGAGAGAGAGAGAGAGAGAGAGAGAGAGAGAGAGAATGAATTGCCTCTTGAAATTTGACAACCAGTTATCACTATATGTCGAACCTAAATTAACTAAGTGGCATCTCCTTGAGTCAGTTGCCATACGTGCGATAACATTTTTGTTTATATCACAAGCAAATATGTGTACAGGAGAGAGAGAGAGAGAGAGAGAGAGAGAGAGAGAGAGAGAGAGAGTTGCAATCTTATAGAGCAGCCATTGCCTGGCCCTCCCTGGTCCTAGCTTAGGTGACCATTTTGCATTATTTCATAGCTTTTATGAGTCTGGTAACATTAAGGGCTATTATTATTATTATTATTATTATTATTATTTAAGCTACAACCCTAGTTGGAAAAGCAAGATGCTATAAGCCCAGGGGCCCCAACAGGGAAAATAGCCCTGTGAGGAAAGGAAATAAGGAAAATTGAAATATTTTAATGACAGTAACAACATTAAAATAAATAATTCCTATATTAACTATAAAAAACTTTAATAAAACAAGAGGAAGAGAAATAAGATAGAATAGTGTGCCCGAGTGTACCCTCAAGCAAGAGAACTCTAACCCAAGACAGTGGAAGATCAAAGAGGATCCATTAAATTTATAAAAGGTGGTCTTTAACTTATTTAGAAATTTACCCTTATTTTTTTTATTAAAAAGTCTTAATAATTTAAAAAAAGAAAAAATTCCCCTAAATTTTATATTTGAAAATGACCTTAAATTTTTTTTTTTTTTTTTTTTTTTTGAAAAGGGTGCCTTATATTTCAAAGAAAGGTCCCCTTAAAAGATTTTAAGAAGAAGGGGGCATTTACCTTTCTAAAAAAGGACCCATTATGCTTTCAACAATGATTTAGAGAGAAGTACTTAACATTAAAAGAAGGCATATTCATTTTAAAATAGGGGGCTCTGAACATTTTTTCAGAAAGGGGCCCTCAACATTTTTTTAGAATGGGGCTCTAAACATTTTTTTAAGAAAGGGGCCCTAAATATTTTTTAAGAAAGGGGCGCTCAACATTTTTTAAGAAAGGGGGCCCTCAACATTTTTTTAAAAAAGGGGCGCTCAACATTTTTTAAGAAAGGGGCCCTCAACATTTTTTTTAAAAAGGGGCCCTCAACATTTTTTTCAGAAAGGGGCCCACAACATTATTTAAGAAAGGGGCCCTCAACATTTTTTAAATTATTTAGAAAAAAGTACTTAACATTAAAAGAAGGCATATACATTTAAAAAAGGGCTCTGAAAAATTTTTTCAGAAGGGGGCCCTAAACTTTTTTCAGAAAGGGGCCCTCAACATTTTTAAATTACTCCTAAACATTCTCTTTGAGATTTCCTCTTTAAAAAAAAAGCCTTTGCATACGTAGAAAGGTTCCCTATAATAAAAGATATATAAACATTTTTTAATTATGGGTTTTTTAACAGTTAAAATTACCCTCTTAGAGCCAAATCTCTTATGGCTAAACGAAAGACATAAAAAAATACAGGGAGGCCTTGAGTTTATGAACGCCTGTGTATGTATGTATGTGTATATATGTGTAGGCGTTAGAGTGTAGGCTACCATACCCTCCCGGGGGGGGGTGTAGGGTGTACAGGGGTGTACAGCCTCTCCCCCTCCCCTCCCCCCCTCCCTTTGTACCCCCAAGAGCACACCACGGGAGAACTCGACCGCGTCAGTATGTTTTTGGACGGCACCTCAGACGTTGGTGCCTGTATTACTTGTGTCTCAATTATACCTTCTGCTGCGCCTCCTCCTTCCTCATCCTCCTCATCCTCCACCTCTTCCTGAGTCCTTCTCTCGTGCCCTTTGGGACCATGGCCTCCGCCAGCCACCTGCAGGAGGGCCAGGAAGCTTCTAAGTCGTCGACGGCCTCCAGGTTTGTTTTCGATCAAATTTATTTTGGTTTTCTGAGGGTTACTGTGTCGTGTTTTGTGTCTTCGAGGGCGTGACGCTACTGAAGGAGGATTTCTAGAGGTGAATTAAGGGCGTGGGTACGTTCTCCTGAAGGGGATCCTCCTGTTAGTCATGAAAAGTGAGAAGAATCAAGGATGGGGCTCTGTGCTACCGAAGGAGGATTCCTAGAAGTGAATTAAGGGCGTGGGTAGGTTCTCCTGAAGGGACTCCTGTAGATAGAAAGGAAAACTAAAAGGAATTGATGACGGGGCTCTGTGCTACTGAAGAAGGACTTTGTAGAGGTGAATTAAGGGCGTGAATACGTTCTCCTGAAGGGGCTCCTGTTAAAATTGAAAATTTACAAGAAGTAAAGGACTCTGTGCTACTGAAGAAGACATTTCATTTAAGGGAAGGATATATTTCTCCTGAAGGAGCTCCTGTTAAAATTGAAAATTAATAAGTAAAGAAGGACTCTGTGCTACTGAAGAAAGCATTTCAGTTAAGGGAATGACTTCGTTTTCCTGAAGGTGCTCCTGTTAAAATTGAAAACTGTTATTAAAGATTGGGCGTTGTGCTACTGAAGAAGGACTTTCTAACTAGGAGAAGAGTTAAAGAAGGATTCTTCGCTACTGAAGGAACAAGTTTAAGAACCCGAAGGGCTTGAGGCTCCTGAAGGAATTATAACATTGATGAAGATGAAGTCAGAACCCCTTTTGGAGTCCTAATATGCATTCTAAGGACCTGATACTACTGTAGGAGTGTCTTCTCGCGTATGAGAGGAAGGGCAAAGGGCTCCTGCTGGTGATGACGTTGCAATGAAGTGAATTTGTTATGTTTTAGTGACGTGACTTGAAGGTGATATGAGTGACATGATAAAATTCATGTTTTTTATATATTTTGATAATTTTTTTTTTGTGAATTTATAAATGATAGAGAATTTTGAGCAGAAATTGGTTAATATATATTATAATGTGGTAGTGATTCGTGAAGGATAATATTGAATATATATATATATATATATATATATATATATATATATATATATATATATATATATATACAGTATATACATATATATAAATATATATATATATATTTATATATATATATGTATATATATATATATATATATATATTTATTTATATATATATATATATATATATTTATTTATATATACATATATATATATACTTATACTTTTGAGTACACACACACCACACCGATATCTCTCTCTCTCTCTCTCTCTCTCTCTCTCTCTCTCTCTCTCTCTCTCTCTCTCTCTCTCTCTCTCTCTCTCTCCTTATACCATAAACATGACGAGTTAACTATTAAAAAAAAACCTCTCATTTCTATACATATCTTAAAACCACCATTTCGTTTTCTTTAAGTTTCCCCCGTTTTCTATAACTTCATGCCATGGCTTCCTCGACAGTCTATATTTATCCACATCTCTCTCTCTCTCTCTCTCTCTCTCTCTCTCTCTCTCTCTCTCTTCTTCTTCTTCTTCTTCTTCTTCTTCTTTTTCTTCTTCTTCTTTCTTGTTTAATTACTTCCGTGTTTCTTTTTATGTTTTCTTTCTTCGTTTTCGTTGATGTTTCCATATTTCATTTTTTATTACATTTTTATTATTATTATTATTATTATTAGAATTGTATCTTTATATTTGTAACGTTGAGAGAGAGAGAGAGAGAGAGAGAGAGAGAGTTTAAAATTAGGGAGTCTCTCTCTCTCTCTCTCTCTCTCTCTCTCTCTCTCTCTCTCTCAACGTTACAATTGTATAGATATAATAATAATAATAATAATAATTAACAAAAAACGTATTCAAATTGTGGAAGTTTACCGCACTAATGTTTCATCCACAATGTAGCCGTGAAGGGGTGAATGTGACAGTGACCATTGTTTTTTTCATTTCTCTTGTGCATTGGATTCTAAAGTCTAATGAAAAACCAAAATTCTTGGGGATGAGGTCATAGGGTCGGCAGGGAGTGCTTGAGAGCAGGTTGGGGTCACTGGGTCAGCAGGGTGTGCTTAGCAGCATGTTGAGGTCACTGGGTCAGCAGGGAGTGCTTTAGAGCAGGTTGGGGTCACTGGGTCAGCAGGGAGTGCTTGAGAACAGGTTGAGGTCACTGGGTCAGCAGGTAGTGCTTAGCAGCATGTTGGGGTCAGTGGGTCAGCAGGCAGTGCTTGATAGCAGGTCTGGGTCACTGGGTCAGCAGGAGGTGCTTGACAATACGTTGAAGCAAATTGAATCTTGTCGACCTTAGATATGATAATGCTCGTTTACCACCTCCTCGCCCTAGACGATTAAAATTGCGGAACGATGAGGAACGGGAAGTGGTTCCCCTAGATACGAGAATGCTTGATTTAGGATTGCCGTTGGACATCTCTAGGACGTTGGCTCTGTTTTGTGTAGATATTGTGAAAGGAGCTCATCGATAAACACCTTGGGGGATCGAATTATATCGCTTAGACGGGATTACAAGCGAGATGTTTCTACAGTAATAGGATTATTAACTATACATGGAGAGAGGAGGATTCTTGATTTAGGATTGCCGTTCGACATCTCTCGGACGTTGGCTCTGTCCTGCGTAGATATTGTGAAAGGAGGCCATCGAAAGACGCCTCGGGGGATCGAAGTATATCGCGTCGACGGGACTACAAGCGAGATGTTTCTATAGTGACAGGATTATTAATGATACATGGAGAGAGGGGGCTCCAAAGAGAAGCCTGAGAGGAATGTATCTTCCTTTGCATTGGGGGAAAGATTGTCAAGCTATGTATCATGAGAATGGGATAGGGAGAGAGACTTCTTATAAGTGTCTGAATCTATCCGAGTTTTGTTTTGATTTAAACAAAGGAAGACGTAGCGGCAGAGAGGATAATGCAAACGCCTCTTAGTAATGCCTACTGTGACACAAGCGAGGTACACTGATGGCATTACTCGCCCCCACACCACCTCACCCCAGTCTCTATTCCACCTCGCCCCGCCCACTATTCCACCTTGCCCCACCCACTATTCCACCTCGCCTCACCCACTATTCCACATCGCCCCACACTATATTCCACATCGCCCCGCCCACTATTCCACCTTGCCCACTCTATTCCACCTCATCCCGCTCGCTATTCCACCTTACCCCACCTATATTTCACCTCACCCCGCTCCTATTCCACCTTGCCTCACCCACTATTCCACCTTGCCCCGCCCACTGTTCCACCTTGCCCCACCTATATTTCACCTCACCTTGCCCACTATTCCACCTCACTCCACTCTATATTCCAACTCACCCCGCCCCCTATTCCACCTCATCTGCCCATTATTCCACCTCACCCCACCCCCATTCCACCTCATCCGCTCATTATTCCACCTTGCCCCACCTATATTTCCTCTCGCCCCACACTATATTCCACCACGCCCCACCCCCTATACCACCTCGCTCCGCCCCCTATACCACCTTGCCCCGCCCCCATTCCCCTTCATCCGTCCGCTATTCTCCTCGCCACGCCCACCACTCGACCTTGCCCCACCCTCTATTCCACCTCATCCCGCCCACTATTCCACTTCGCCCCGCCCCAATGTGACCAGCGGCTATTGAGTGTGTGTTTACTTTTTACAAATCATGTCTTACCCTCGAATTGCTGGGATACCATTGCTGGGATACCAAAACACATTATTAACACAAATGGAAGATGAACATTAAAACTGTATATAGACGGTGGGAGAGATTGTACGGTGTAGGAAATACAGTTTTAAAAGGGCTGGTGAGACAGAGTGACTAGCTTTGTATAAGAATTGGGTTCAGGTGAGACTGAGCGGGGATTATATTTACATGATGAAAGGGTTCGTGTATCGCCATAATCAGCAAAGCTGTACTAGATAAGGCCACCCATACTAGGTTGGTTTGCTGTGAGCAGTCAGACAAATATATCCTCCCGACACCAATCTGCAGTGGCCAGCGTGGTGATGTTAAACTAGCCAAACTGCATACATGAATAGGGACAAGTCTGAGGACTGGATTTGTTTTGGTGTGTATATATATATATATATATATATATATATATATATATATATATATATATATATATATATATATATACACACACACACGCATATATATACATACGCATCTATTAGCAGGTTTTTTTTTCCCATTCGTATGGGGTAACGCAGTTGCCTTCTTTTGAAGGACTTTGCTTTGGCTTTTAGGGTGGGCCGTAGTCCAGACCAGCTGCCCTGCCTGTCATTGCATAGCCCCCGGTAGTCTGTGTTTTATATATATATATATATATGTATATATATGTATATATATATAAAGGTCTGCACCCACTTTTTATATATGAATTAAACAGTGCCATAAATATATCAAACAGCTGATGTGTCAGAGATGATCTGTCCCAGTTGGTGTTATTATTATTACTAGCTAAGCTACAACCCTAGTTGGAAAAGCAGGGTGCTATAAGCCCACTGGTCCCAACAGGGAAAAATAGCCCAGTGAGGAAAATAAACAAGGAAAAATAGAATATTTTAAGATCAGTAACAACATTGAAATAATTATTTCCTATATAAACTATAAAACCTTTAACAAAAGAAGCGGTAGAGAAATTAGATAGAAGAGTGTCTGTGTGTACCCCCAAGCAAGAGAACTGTAATCCAAGAGAGTGGAAGACCATGGTACAGAGGCTATGGCACTGCCCAAGACTAGAGAACAATTGTTTGATTTTGGAGTGTCCTCCTAGAAGAGCTGCTTAGCATAGCTAAAGAGTCTCTTCTACCCTTACCAAGAGGAAAAGTAGCCACTGAACAATTACAGTGTAGTAGTTAACCTCTACAGAGAAGAATTATGTGGTATTCTCAGTGTTGCCAAGTGTATGAGGAAAGAGGATAATCTGTAAAGAATAGGCCAGACTATTCGACGTATGTGTAGGTAAAGCAAAGGGTTAGTGAAGAGAAATGACATAATGTGGGGAAAGATGAAATATAGGCCATTGGAAGCGGAGACTATTGAAGGTGAATCGGAAGCCAGGAAGAGTGAAGTGGAGGTATTCAGAATTAGATATGGATTGAATAAGCTAGTCTGTTGGTGTTAGTGAAGAGAAGTGACATAGACTGGCGAGAGAAAATATAATATTGGCTATAAGATAGTCTGCTGGTGTTAGTGAAGAGAAATGACTTAGTCTAGCGAGAGAAAATAGAATATTGGCTATTGGAAGTAGATATTAGAAAAATTGAAAGCTTTGGAAGGTGAATCAAAAGTAATTAAATTAAAATGAAAACATTTATAAGTAAATATACTTGAAATAAAGTATATAAGTTAGTCATAGCATAACTTCAGAAGAATTAATTATCTCGGAGGAGTTGCTATGTCTACAGAAAGTTTGTATGGGGTAAAAGAAGGTTAAATATAGAGTAAAACCATGTATAGAGTGGTACAGTGAGTGAATGGCTAAGCCTTTAATGGTATATTTTTGCTAGTGACTTATGATCCTATTTATCCCTTTTTGAGTGAGGATACCTTAACGTGGTGAAAGGATTTGTGTATTGCCATGATCAAACTAAGCTGTACTAGTCAGGGATGCCCGTATTAGGTTCGTGTGCGATTAGACGATAATTTCCCGCCATCACCAATCCGCAGTGGTCAGCGTGGCAATGAAAATGAGCAAACCCTTGACATATCTGAGGCCTTTGTCCTGCAGTGGATGTGAAACATCTGTATTTGTTGTTGTATATATATATATATATATATATATATATATATATATATATATATATATATATATATATATATATATATTTTGTTATCATCATCATTATCATCAGCCGTTACTAGTCCACTGCAGTACAAAGGCCTCAGACATGTCTTTCCACTTGCGTCTGTTTATGGTATATCTGTGCCAGTCCACGCCCGCAAACTTCCTTAATTCGTCGATCCATCGTCTTCTCTTCCTTCCTCTACTTCTTTTTACAATCTCTAGGGACCCATTCTGTTATTCTTAATGGCCATTTATTGTCTGTCATTTTTATTATATGTCCTGTCTGTGTCCATTTCTTTTCTTGCATGTTAGAATATCCTTTACTTTAGTTTACTCTCTTAGCACCCATGTTGCTCTTTTTCTGTCTCTTAGTGTTATTCCCATCATTATTCTTTCCATAGCTCTTTGAGTTGTAACTAACTCATGCACCAAGGCTTTAGAATATATGCCCCTAGCTCCTACATCAAACCAGGTAGAAGAAGATGTTTGTTTACATATGGTTCCCACATCCCACAGACATTCTCCCTGACAGGGCTTACTCATCTTCTTCTTGGTTTTTTCCCCTGGGCTCTCAACCCTCAACCCGCCGGCAGCTTTTCACCCATGAAAAGATTTAAAAAACTCCTCGGTATTTTCTACACTGGGGAAGGGAGTTTATGAGATGCCAATAAAGGGGAGTGTGGAGTTTGGAGAGTTTAATTAGAAGTTTTAAGTGTTGATATTTCATGAGTGGTTTGTTTTTGTGGCGCGAAATTCTTGGAATCGTGTGATAAAAAGAGAATAAATAAATATCTTTGAATATTCCACCTCATAAATATAAATATAAATAAATATGAATATCAATTGGATTATTGACCCCTTCTATGAGTGTATAAGCGCAGCTGTTTAATCCATTTGTTGACAAACATACCTTTGCCTTTGGGTGTTTTAATTGGCTCTCTCTCTCTCTCTCTCTCTCTCTCTCTCTCTCTCTCTCTCTCTCTCTCTCTCTCTCTCTCTCGCAGCAGTTACACCTACCATTAAATATGGACGACGTTATCTTAGATTATAATTCAACTGGTGTGCGCGACCCGTCAAAATGGCGGATAAATGTTTAGATAGATAAAACACCTGCCCAGATTCAACCCTAACCATCCCCTCTCCTATTCCTCTCGGGTTACCCCCTCTCAATAGGGTATGACTATTTGTTTTCCTCCTACCCGAGGGACGGGAAGAGACCGAGTAGTTATACGTCTGGTAATGCCGCTGCGTGTGACCAGAAAGAGATCACTGTATATATATATATGTATATTATATATATACACACATATACACACACACATGCGCACACACACACACCAAGGCCCTTCCCCCAATTTTTGGGGGTAGCCGACATCATCAGCCTGACGAGGGTTTCCGCCAAGTTTGACTGGTACTGCTAGGGTACCACAGCCCACCCTCCCCCATTATTCACCACAAATGAATCCCCTACTGCTATTATATGTATATATATGTATATATATGTATATCCAGACAATTGCTCATTAATATATATATGAGGTTATCAGGATTGGTCGTTGAATCAGTCCGCGGAATGTCACGTAACGTACGTACGAATAGTACGCCGTTATTATTATTCGTTCATCGACTTATTTACCTATATATATTAATTGAATGTCGCGTAACGTACGTACAAATAGTACGCCGTTATTATTATCTGTTCATCGACATATTTACCTATATATATTGATCAATTCGTTTCCTTATCCGCAGACTCGCCATGAACGGTGACGAGGACAGAGGCTACAGAGTCGAGCTCTTCGTGTACGACCTCAGCCGTGGTTTCGCCAAATCGATGTCCCCGGCGTTGCTGGGTGAGTTTTCACTTTGAATTTTACCTTTGATTAACTTAGCTGTGTTTGTTTATAGTACATCATTAACTTAACTGTGTCTGCGTATCGTATGCTGTTAACTTACCTTTCTCTACGTATGGTATGCTGTTAACTTACCTTTCTCTGCGTATGGTATGCTGTTAACTTACCTTTCTCTGCGGATGGTATGCTGTTAACTTACCTTTCTCTGCGTAGAATATGCTGTTAACTTACCTCTTTCTGCATATAGTACATCTTCAGCTTACCTGTGTCTGTACTGTATATAGTACGTCATTAACTTACCTTTCTCTGCGTATGGTATGCTGTTAACTTACCTCTTTCTGCTTATAGTACATCTTCAGGTTACCTGTGTCTGTACTGTATATAGTACGTCATTAACTTACCTTTCTCTGCGTATGATATGTTATTAACTTACCCGTTTCTGCGTACAGTACGTCGTTAATTAACCTGTGTTCGTGTATAGTATGGCATGAACTTACCTTTGTGTGTATAGTTTGTCATTAACTTAACTGTGTCTACATATAGCATGTTATTAACTTACCTGTGTTTGTTTATAGTCCATCATTAACTTAACTGTGTCTGCATATAGCATGTTATTAACTTACCTGTATTTGTTTATAGTACATCATTAACTTAACTGTGTCTGCTTATAGCATGTTATTAACTTACCTCTTTCTGCATATAGTACATCTTCAGGTTACCTGTCTCTGTACTATATATAGTACGTCATTAACTTACCTTTCTCTGCGTAGGGTATGCTGTTAACTTACCTGTTTCTGCATATAGTACATCTTCAGGTTACCTGTGTCTGTACTATATATAGTTCGTCATTAACTTTCCTGTTTCTGGGTTTAGGAAGTCATTAACATCACTCTCTGCATAGAGTATGTCATTAACTTACCTGTCTGTGTGTTCAATACGTCATTAACTTCATTGTCTTTGTGTTCAGTATGTCATTAACTTCATTGTCTGCATACAGTACATCATTAACTCAACCTTGTTTCCGGATAGGACGTCATTAACTCACCTAAGTCTGTGTACAGTGCATCATTAACTTGATTGTGTCTTTGTACAGTATGTTTTTAACTTACCTGTGTCTGTGTACAGTACGTCATTAACTTACCTGCGTCCGTGCATTGTTCGCCTTAAACTTGCCTCTCTTTGCGTTCAGGACATTATTAACTTTTGTATGTGTACAGTAGCCTATATCATATACATGCATGTGTACTGTATTTGTTAAATACTTGAATCCTTCACCTGTGTATGTATACCTGTAAGTATAGGTACCTGTAAGTATAGCTACCTGTGCCTCTATGTGCCTGGATTATCCGTCAAGGTTGCGTATCAACCGTAGTTAACTCTTACCCTTAGGTATGTAACTGTTAGGTACCTAAATTTAATACTGACCTTTAACTTTGAGCAAAAGCTGCATATACGACAATGCTTATAGTTATTCGTTAATAATCAACCAGCCACCCGTTAAGATACTACCGCTAGAGAATTATGGGGTCCTTTGACTGGTCAGACAGTACTACATTGGATCCCTCTCTCTCGTTACGGTTCTTTCCCTTTGCCTACACAGACACCGAATAGTCTGGCCTATTCTTTACAGATTCTCCTCTGTCCTCGTACACTTGACAACACTGAGATTACCAAACAATTCTTCTTCACCCAAGGGGTTAACTACTGCACTGTAATTGTTCAGTGGCTACTTTCCTCTTGGTAAGGGTAGAAGAGACTCTTTAGCTATGGTAAGCAGCTCTTCTAGGAGAAGGACACTCCAAAATCAAACCATTGTTCTCTAGTCTTGGGTAGTGCCAAAGCCTCTGTACCACAGTCTTCCACTGTCTTGGGTTCGAGTTCTCTTGCTTGAGGGTACACTCGAGCACGCTATTCTATCTAATTTCTCTTCCTCTTGTTTTGTTTAAGTTTTTATAGTTTATATTACATAGGAAATATATATTTTAATGCTGTTCTTAAAATATTTTATTTTTCCTCGTTTCCTTTCCTCACTGGGCTATTTTCCCTGTTGGGGGCCCCCTGGGCTTTATAGCATCCTGCTTTTCCAACTGGGGTTGTAGCTCAGCAATTGATAATAATAATAATAATAATAATAATAATGATAATAATAATGGAGATTTTAACCAAATTTGTATAAATTGTTTATTGAACATGATTTTCTCATAGCTGGGGTTATTATTATTATTATTATTATTATTATTATTATTATTATTATTATTATTAGCCAAGCTACAACCCAAGTTGGAGAAGCAAGATGCTATAAGCCCAAGGGCTCCAACAGGGAAAAATAGCCCGGTGAGGAAAGGAAATAAGGAAATAAATGAGAATAAATTAATATATCATTCTAAAAACAGTAACACCGTCAAAACAGAGTACCCTTAGTGCTTGAAACGACTTTAAATAGCTTGAAAAGTCTGTAAATGGCTGTGAATATGTTCAAGTGTCCTTTAAATGGTTTTAAAAGGCCTTGAGATGGCCTTTGAAGGTCTTCAATAGGTTTAAATGGCTTCAGGGGAACCTTGAATGACTGTAAATGTCCTTTGAATAGTTTTCAAATAGCTTTAAAATGGCTTCTGGGGGCTTTCGGTAGCATACTACTTCTTATATATAGTCTATTTGTTTCCTTATTTAATTTCCTCACTGGGCTATTTGTCCCTGTTGGGGCCCTTGGGCTTATAGCATCTTGCTTTTCCAATTAGGGTTGTAGCCTACCTTGTAATAATAATAATAATAATAATAATAATAATAATAATAATAAGACATTAAACACTTGCTCTCTCTCTCTCTCTCTCTCTCTCTCTCTCTCTCTCTCTCTCTTTGCCTTTTACGTAAGACTGATTATTGTTTATTTTTTAAATGATCATTATTTATGGAAATTATTATTATTATTATTATTTTTTTTTTCATCATCATCCTCATCATTTTTATTGTTTAAATGTCATTTTGTCGAGAGAGAGAGAGAGAGAGAGAGAGAGAGAGAGAGAGAGATTATATATATATATATATATATATATATATTATTATTTTTATTATTATTATTATTAAATGCTAAGCTACAACCCTAGTTGGAAAAGCAGGATGCTATAAGCCCAGGGGCCCCAACAGGGAAAATAGCTCAGTGAGGAAAGGAAACAAGGAAAAATAAAATATTTTAAGAATAGTAACAACATTTAAATAAATATTTCCTATATAAACAATAAAAACTTCAACAAAACAAGAGAAAGAGAAACTAGATACAACAGTGTGCCTGAGTGTACCCTCAAGCAAGAGAACTCTAACCCAAGTCAGTGGAAGGCCATGGTACAGAGGCTATAGCACTACCCAAGACTAGAGAACAATGGTTTGATTTTGGAGTGTCCTTCTCCTAGAAGAGCTGCTTACCATAGCTAAAGAGTCTCTTCTACCCTTACCAAGAGGAAAGTATATATATATGTATATATATATATATATATATATATAAAGAATTTACCTGTCACCAGAAATGACCCTTTTTAGCAGGTGTCTAATGAGGTTGGATCTCCGCCCAGTTAACACCTGATTGCCCAGGTAGCTGTTATGGGAGTGTCATTGTTCTGTAAGCCTCTATATGTATGTTCGTACGTTGACTGTACCTGTAAAACCTGTGAAATGGAAAGAAACTTCACTCAATAAATCAGGGCTCTGAAGAAGTATCACGAAACTAGTCAGGACTTAATTTCATATTTCATATTTTCATTTTCCTTGTGGTCCTTTCTGAGTGTGAATGTCGTAAAATGGTAAAAGGGTTTGTATATGACCTTGATCAGCGAAGCTCTATTAGTCGGAGCCGCCCATACTAGGTCGGTTTGCTGTGAGCGATCAGACCAAAGTCTCCCGCCATCACCAGTCTGTAGTGGCCAGCGTGGTGATGAAAACTGGCCAAACCCCAGACATGAATAAGGACTTGTCTGAGGCCTTTGTCCTGCAGTGTTTTATATATATATATATATATATATATATGTATATATATATATGAAATGGCTTTTCTAGGCCTCGACAAACTTCTAAAGAGCCTTCTAGGAGAAGTACACTCCAAAATCAAACCATTGTTCTCTCGTCTTGGGTAGTGCCATAACCTCTGTACCATGGTCTTCCACTATCTTGGGTTAGAGTTCTCTTGCTTGAGGGTACACTCGAGCTCACTATTCTATGTTATTTTTCTTCTTGTTTTTTTTAAAGTTTTTATAGTTTATATAGATATATTAATGTTACTCTTCTTAAAATATTTTATTTTCCTTTCCTCACTAGGCTATTTTCACTGTTGGAACCCCTGGGCTTATAGCATCCTGCTTTTCCAACTAGGCTTGTAGGTTAGCATGTAATAATAATAATATGTACTTATAAAAACAGACAAATAGACAGGAGTACTTACACTACCGTCTCGTTAACTCCATTTTGGTCACACTGCCAAGCCCCCAATATGTGTTTTTAGGACAGTTCTCTCCTGACCTTCTTACCCACTAACTGAAAGCTGGTTTGGCAACGTTCTTTGTCCCAGAAGACTCTTTGTTCCTTAGTATCGGCAGAGGAATAACTGAGGCGGTCTACTGTCGCGACTCGTTTTTTAGGGCGACGGTAAATTTCCCCCAACCGATGTCGTGTCATGGAAATTGAGTGTTTCCAAATTGAACTTTTCAGAACTCTCATGGAAGATGTCAATCCTGTAGTGTATAACATGTTGCTCTCAGATCGATCTACTGTCGCGACTCGTTTTTTTAGGGCGACGGTAAATTTCCTCAACCGATGTCCTGTCACGGAGGTTCTTCAGTATTTCCATCTTGAATTTATCAGAACTCTCACGAAAGATGTCAATCCTGTACTGCTTGACATCTTGCTGTCAGATCGATCTACTGTCGCGACTCGTTTTTTTTAAGGCGACGGTAAATTTCCTCAACTGATGTCATGTCATGGAAATTGAGTGTTTCCAAATTGAACTTTTCAGAACTCTAATGAAAGATATCATTTTGCTGTCAGGTCCCTCCTTACTCTTTGGATATTTTAATAGTTGTTCTTATGTGTTGAATAGCTTCCCAAGTCCCCAATGCCAGGCCTTATTGATCGAAGTATGTTGATAAATAAATGGAAAGTGTCAATTGTACTGTGAATTTTTGGTATTTTTCGCGACGTTATAGATACTCGAATTATATTGTGTTTTTTTATGGTACTATAAAAAGCCAGATGCTCTAATATCAGTTTCTATTATTATTATTAAATGATAAGCTACAACCCTAGTTGGAAAAGCAGGATGCTATAAGCCCAGGGGCCCCAACAGGGAAAATAGCCCAGTGAGGAAAGGAAACAAGGAACAATAAAATATTTTAAGAACAGTAAAAACATTGAAATAAATATTTCCTATATAAACTATAAAAACTTTAACAAAACAAGAGGAATGAAAATAAGATAGAACAGTGTGCCCGAGTGTACCCTCAAGCAAGAATAGCCTCCCAAGCCCCTGTGCCTTGTCCTATGGAATATGATAATAAATAAATTAACCATGTTGCTGAGACAGTGACATTTTTGGATATTTTATGGCTTACATTGGCTTTAGATGTCTTTAAATAAGGATTCTAATAATAATTATAATGTGCTAGACCTTTAAATGGCTTTAGATAGCTGAAAATGTCCTTAAAATTTGGTTTAAAAGGCTTGAGCTTGGCTTTGAAGGGTTTCCATAGCTTTAAATGTCTTTAGATAGTTTTAAATAGCTTCATGGGGCTTTTAATAGTTTAAATTGGTGTAAATGTCCTTTAAAGTGGTTTAAAAGGCTCGAGATTGTCTTTGAAGGATTTCAATAGCTTTAAATGTCATTAAATAGTTTTTAAGTGGCTTCAGGGGGTTTTGATTGGATTTAAATGGGTATAAATGGACTTTAAAGGGGTTAAAAAAGGCTTGAAATTGCCTTTGAATGGCTTTAAATGTTTCTAAAATGTTCTAAGTAGATTCAAAGGGGTTTGAATAGCTTTAAATGGATATTAATGTTCTTTAAATGGTTTTAAAAGGTCTTGAAATTGCCTTTGGAGGATTTCAATGGCTTTAAAATGTCTTTAAATAATTTTAAAAGGCTTCATGGAGCTTTGAATGGCTTTAAATGGGTAAAAATGTTATTTTAAAGTGATTTAAAAGGCTTGAGATTGCATTCGAAGTATTTCGATGGCTCTAAATATCTTTAGATATTTTTAAATGGCTTCAGAGGGTTTTTAATGCCTTTAAATGGGTGTAAATGTTTTTTTAAAGGGTTTTTAAAGGCTTTAAAGGGCTTTTGAAGGATTGCAACGACTTTAAATGTCTTTAAATAGCTTTAAATGGCTTCAGAGGACTTTTAATAGTTTAAAATGGGTGTAAATGTTGTTTTAAAGGGTTTATAAAGGCTTGAAATGGCTTTTGAAGGATTGCAATGACTTTAAATGACTTTAAATAGTTTTAAATGGCTTCAAAGGACTTTTAATGGTTTTAAATGGCATAATTATGAAAGAACGTCGTAAGCTGAGGGTCATAGATACACAGAGAGAAGTTGTGTTTGTCCTAAAATCAGTTATTATTATTATTATTATTATTATTATTATTATTATTATTATTATTAATACTGGCCTGGCTACAACCCTAGTTGGAAAAGCAGAATGCCATAAGCCCAGGGGCCCCAACAGGGAAAATAGCCCAGTGAGGAAAGGATACAATGGAAAATAAACTACGGAAAGACGATGGCCTAAAGTCAGTTGCAATTATTTACCAATAGATTTAACTAGGAACTACTCAGTAGATGAATAAATATAGTGCTAGTTGTAATGCTTAGGTTGCTAGTATATTTCCTAGGACTAGTTGCAATGCTTAGGTTGCTAGTATATTTACTATCACTAGTTGCAATGCCTAGGCTGCTAGTATATTTACTACACTAGTTGCAATGCCTAGGTTGCTAGTATATTTTACTTTCACTAGTTGCAATGCTTAGGCTGCTAGTATATCAACTAGCCAGTTTGAAACTATCTTAACCCTTAGTAAAGTCAGCTAGCTTTGGAGATAAGTTAGTTAGAATCGTTAACTTCATTAACACCAAATAGAGACAACTTGAGAAGCAGGTGTGTGTGTGTGTGTGTGTGTGTGTATGTGTGTGAGTGTGTGTGAGTGAGTGATCACCCGGACCACTAATGTCTTGGCAAGATCTATTCTTGGGCCCCTTCCTGTTGCAATTTTTGGGACAAGGTCGGCTGTTGATTTCCTCCCACACCTGATAGCCAAGTCAAGTCTGCTAGCCACACTGTCTTGACATACTTTCCAGCAACATACCCACCTACATATCCCCCCACATGACTCTATAACAGCATACTCAGGCTCTTAAACCTGCATAGCCACTTACATAACCCCCACATGACTCTATACCAGCATACTTATTTGTGAAACCTACCTAAACATCTGTGAAGTCTGCTTGGCTCACAACATACTTTCCATCAACATAACCACCTATATAACCCCCACATGACTCTATTACAGCATACTCAGCTGATAAACCTGCATAGCCACATGGCTATGTCTGTGTCTTAACATACTTTCCACCACATGACTGTATATCCACATACTTATTTGTAAAACCTACATAGACATCTGTGAAGTATGCTTGGCTCACAACATACTTTCCATCAACATAACCACCTACATATCCCCCCCACATGACTCTATTACAGCATACTCAGCTGATAAACCTGCATAGCCACATGGCTATGCCTGTCTCTTAACATACTTTCCACCTAGACCAACTACCAACATACTCATTTGTAAAACCTACATAGCCATCTTTGAAGTATGCTTGTCTTATACTTTCCAGCAACATACCCACCTACATATCCCAACATGGCCTTCTGTATAACAACATATTTTAAACCTACATATTTAAGAGTGAATTAAGTACGTGGTAGCTACTCAGCTGAAGTGAGCAACAGGAAAATAGAGTTAGTAAAAAAAAGGTACTTTATAAATATCATTATTTTCTCTCTCTCTCTCTCTCTCTCTCTCTCTCTCTCTCTCTCATTGCCAAGAATTGTTGACATCTTGAAACTAAGTGGGTGTGGAAGGACAGTTCCTTATTCATATATATATATATATATATATGTATATATATATATATATATATATATTATATATATATACATATATATATATATATATTATATATATATATATATATATACATATATATCTATATATATATATATATACATATATACTGTATATACATACATACATACATACATATACAGATATATATATATATATATATATTCTGTACATACTGTTTATATATATATATATATATATACTGTACATACTGTTTATATATATATATATATATATATATTAATGTGAACATCCCTCAAATCATACTGAGAAATAAATATCTGTTCCCATTTGGTACTAATCCCTTCAAATCATGCTCACAGTACACCTCTTGAAACCCACTCTAGGTATTACTTGAGCAACCTTGCTGCACCAGCTTTTTAGCCTTCCCCGGGCTGGAAGACGGCAGGTCTAAGTGTCCCGTAGTTATTTCGCTGAAGAAAGACCTCATTGCCGCAATGTGTCGAACCGTGACAGAGATGTCGCGCCCTTTCTGGTACTGAGCTCTCATGATATTAATTATTCTTTTCTCTCACGATATTAATTATTCTTTTTTATTGATAAATCTATATTTAAACTCCAATTTAATGAAACTTTGTATAAGAATCATCAGAAGTTGATAAAATTGTTATTGATTTCCCGAGCAACCATTTGAAAGTGATGTCAGCTGTGAAAATAATCATTAAAAAAACAAACATTGGCAACCGCAGTGTTGGTGGGGGCCCGTTCATTTTGATTATTTTCGTTGTCAGAACTCGATTGCTAATGATTTTCAGGTCGTTTTTTGATTGAATTAATTATATTTCGCTTTTGGTAAATGTATAGAATTTCTTAAATTTTATTTTATCAATATATGAATTTGTTTTTTATAGGATTTTTTAAAATTGATAATTGGTAGATGATGTAAAAGTTGCCAGGTATTCTTTTGGTATGATTATTTATGACAGTTGCCAATTACTAATTTATTTATTATTGTGTAAATTTAAAAAAGATTAAAAAACTTAAACAATTTCGCTTTTGGTAAATGTATAGAATTTCTTAGATTTTATTTTATCAATATATGAATTTGTTTTTATAGGATTTTTTAAAATTAATAATTGGTAGAGGATGTAACAGTTGCCAGGTATTCTTTTGATTTGATTTGCATGATAGTTGCCAATTACTCTTTTGATATGATTTGTATGACAGTTGCCAATTACTCTTTTGATTTATTTTTGTGTAAATTAAAAAAAAAAATAAAAAACTTAAACAATTTCGCTTTTGGTAAATGTATGGAATTTCTTAAATTTTATTTTATCAATATATGAATTTGTTTTTATAGGATTTTTTAAAATTAATAATTGGTAGATGATGTAAAAGTTGCCAGGTATTCTTTTGGTATGATTTTTATGACAGTTGCCAATTACTCTTTTAATTTATTATTGTGTAAATTTAATTAAAAAAAAATTGTAAAAACTTAAACAAACAAAACAGGAAGTAAATAAATCTGCCATTATCATTCCTACATTTCACGCTAGCTTCATCAGTAGGTTGTTGGCCCCTTTCACATATATTGCACCAAATAGAATTTAATAAAAAATACTTATTTTACTGATAAATATGCGGTTTGTCAATCAACCTCATTAATAGTACATTCATCCCCTGACTTATATTGCATCATCTGTCAATCTCATTATTAATAAGTTTGTATAAGAATGTATTTATTGCATTATTGGCCACAGGAAATGTGACACCAGCTTCCAAAGAGGCAATTAAATTGAATAAAAGATATATGTTTTAATCACAAAAGAAAATATGATTTTATTATTGCCTTAATAGTCAATTTTACTATTTTAAAATCACAATTCAAAAACATTGTATACTGTATATATGGAATGCAAGGTGGTCTACCCCACTGTTTTTACTCACCATTTATACTTTATTTTAATATGTTTATATTAACTTAATAGTCAATTTTACTGTTTTTAAATCACAATTCAAAAATATCGTATGTTTATGGAATGCAAGGTGGTCTACCCCACTGTTTTTACTCACCATTTATACTTTATATTGTTACAGGGAAAATTGTTTTTATAGCAACTTTTTATTTTCATCAACAATATAGAAATATTCACAATAGGTATATTTCCTTAACAGATTTAGTGTGTTATATTTAGTCTTTGTTGGGAAATGTAGTTTCCATTTAGAAATGCAGTCTGTGTTTAGAAATACTCATTATTAATTACTATGTCATTCAAAAAAATCAATCTATTTTTATTTAGAGTAAAATTATCTACTCAGAAAATTCAGATTTCATTTAGAAATTCAGTCTTTCTTTAGAAATTCAGTCATTCTTAAGAAATTCAGTCTTTCTTTAGAAATTCAGTCTTTCTTTAGAAATTCAGTCTTTCTTTAGAAATTCAGTCTTTCTTTAGAAATTCAGTCTTTCTTTAGAAATTCAGTCTTTCTTTAGAAATTCAGTCATTCTTTAGAAATGCACATTTTTGTTAGAAATTCAGTCTGTATTTAGAAATACTCTTCTGTTTCAACGTTCTGTTATCTTATAAGCATTTGTATTTTACTTAAAATACAGTTTGAAATACAGTTAAAATAGATTTATTTCTGTATCTTGATATATAATGGTTTCAAATAGGCCTACTATAGATATTAAATACTAAAATCAGGGTTTTAACCATGTCTATTTTGTTAAGATATTCAGCTGGCTTACAAATGAGAGAGAGAGAGAGAGAGAGAGAGAGAGAGAGAGAGAGGCTCTGTACTGTACAGGGCTATGCTCCAAAATAGAATTGGTGGCACACATGCCAAGGAAGAGGAAGTGAGGGGGCTCTTCGTGCTGCCATCTATTGGCGGTGAGAGACACTACTGGAGTTTGAGGTCACTGAGAATAATGTTCTATTTTCTTAAGGAATTATATGATTATATAAGTTATTTATAGGAAAATAGTTATATATATAAATATATACATAATTTAGCATTTTATATATACGGTAAAGGTATGCTTAAACGATATGAACATTGACATTTCCTGAAAATACA